>NC_051213.1:48772168-48872168 GCF_015220715.1 Pygocentrus nattereri | reverse complement strand
AGTCAATGGAACCAGAATGTTTTCCAAGTCATTTTAGGTCATATCTTGGAATCCATCCTGGCAACTGGATACATATATATGATGAGGACATGCCGTCTAAATATACGTATACATCTCATATTATACTCGATTGAGCTCCTGCACTTCTTACAGTGGAATAAAGTTTGCAGATCACACACACGTCAAAGGGGAATTCCACTAATATTTCCAAATTTCCGCTTAATTAAACGCTTCAGATGTCAATAAAGCGGTTCAGAGAGGTTTGGTGTGAAAACGCTCTGTTCTAGATAAACTTACCTAGCCAGAACTGCTCACAGTGGTGGCGATAGGAACCGGACGTCCACCTCTAAAAGCTCCTCACAAAAGGTTCCTACATGAACTGGTAACAAGTACACGGAGGATTTATGACTACAACTCAAATACAGCCACTTCATTTACTATCCAAAACCACCAGTGAACCTACACGAGTCTTCCGAGTTTATACGGAGTGTTGATGATGGGAAAATAGAGGAGAGTTTGATAAGTAGGTTCTCTCTGGGGAGAATTTTGGAAAATCGGTGGAGTTCCCCTTTAAGCACAGTCAATCCAAAAGTACTAAACTTGCCTGCATCCACATTTTCAGCTTGTTATTTGGGATGAAATGATGTGAATCTTTAAAACTGAACCGTACGGAATTCGATTTGTTTTTTCTCACCTGTAAACTTCAGTCTTCAGTCACAGGTGCGCAGGTGAGGCGGCGGATCGGCTCCCGTCCCAGTCCATCCTGTGTTTCTGTTCATTGTCTTCAGGGAAAGAGCAGAAATGGCCCTCATGTCCTGCAGCTAAGCATCCTTATCCTCTCTCTCTCTCTCCCTGTGAGCTCGTTCCTGAGTTTTTGTCCATCTCTGCACCAATCTCCTCCTTTTCCTTTTCCCTTTCTCTCTCTCTCTCTCTCTCTCTCTCTCAGAACTGGAGTCACAGTCCAACCCCAGATTTTTGTGTAATCCCTCCTAAGTCCATCTGTTAGTGCTCTCTCTCCCTTTCTCCATCTTTTCTTCTTTTGCACCACCATCCCTGGCCCACCCTGCAAGCTCCCCCAACACACACACACACACACACACACAGCGTACGACACTGTAATTACTGCACAATGTGGGAAATCATGCTGCCTGTTCCTCAAATAATCCAGCTGGATTTGACCCTGTAGGTATTTGCCGTTCCTGTGATTATTACACATCACCCTCCGCAATCCTCCTCTACAGCAATCAGGCGACATGCTGGGGGAAAAACAAGGGAAAATCTAGGCATATGCTCGGATATCCAGCTAGAAACGAAGGAAAAGAAGGAATGTGGCTTCATATTTTCACAATAATTTATTTACATCAAGACAAAATATAACAATTAGTCATAAAATTAAAAAAGAAAAACTATGACCCTTAAAAATAAAGGTGCCACAGAGTTCCTGGGAGACAGAGGAATCACTCTGGGTTCCCTAAAGAACCATTTTTGTAAAGAAGTGTGAGGAATCTTCTAAACCCTTGAGAAGTTTCGATGTTTAAAGAACCACAACGCAAAGGTTCTATGCCAATTAAAGTTTGTTTCCTAGAACTGCACGTCCAGGCCAAGGACCAGCTGGCACCTTTACTTCGGAAAGGGAAATTCCACCAATCCACCGATGTTCCAAATTTCCTAAGTCATTCCAGAGTCAGAGCTGCTCACAGTGGTGGTGATGGGAACCAGACGTCCCTCTAAAAGCTCCTACAGAAAGTTCCTCCATGAGCTGGTTCTGAATTCACTGCCTGATGACTGAGACGCTGTTTTATGATAGATTTGAGAAGATTTTGGTCTTAAATACATATTTATATCATTTATATTCCTGATGGAGGGAGACATGCAGGGCATTGTGAAGCAAAAAAAACGGAAAAAAGAAAATATTATTCCAGATTTTCCACTATTTTCCATCAACAACATTCCATATAAGCTCAGAAGACTCGTGTAGGTTCTCTGGTGGTTCTGGATAGTAAATAAAGTGTCTATATCTGTGTTGTAGTCATGGCGACGTCTGGTTCCCATCACCACCACTGTGAAGACGTCTGAACCGTTTCACACCAAACCCTCTGAATCTCTCTGATTACACCTCACACATGGAATTTTGAAAACTGGGTGGAATTCCCCTTTAAAGGCGTATGTGTGTGTGTGTGTATGTATGTGTGAATGGGGCGAGTCATCTGTACAAAGCGTGGAAAGGTTGAAAGGTCATCCCCAGGCTTGTGACTTGCAGTAATGCAGAACGAGTTTTCCGTCACTGCCGAAACACTGAAAAACAACAGGGAGACGGAAAGTTATTAAGTGGCTTTTCCTAATTAACCATTCCTTTTCATTAATGTGTCTCAAACCAGTCTGAATCACTCAGTTCACAATTATACAGCAATTCTGCAAAGCTGGTGGACTTCCCCTTTGAGTCACTAAGCTGGCCTAGTTAGCTGGAGCAGACAGACGGAGTAAAATGTGCAGGCAGATGGACGCAGTGCAGGCACTGCTGATCCCAGGAGGGCCTGACTCAGAAACTTCAGCCAGAGCGCCCTCTACTGGTGAGACCAGCACAAAGCCATATGTTTCCCATAATTACTACACATCAACTTAAAAATGTCGACCTCATATCCCATAATAATGAGGTACTATGTCATAATTATGACTATTGTCATAACAATGAGACGGAATACATGTGTGTGAATGAGAGGGAGGCAGGTGGAAAGGTGAGGATGCAAGGAGTCGAGGTCGTAAAGGTGGATGACTTCAAATATCTTGGGTCAACCATCCAGAGCAATGGACAGTGTAGAAAAGAGGTGAAGAAGAGGGTGCAGGCAGGATGGAGTGGGTGGAGACGGGTGTCAGGGCTGATGTGTGACAGAAGGATAGCAGCAAGAGTGAAAGGGAAGGTCTACAAGACAGCAGTGCGTCCTGCTATGATGTTTGGTTTGGAGACTGTGGCTCTGTCTAAAAGACAGGAGGCTGAGCTGGAGGTGGCGGAGATGAAGATGCTGAGATTTTCGTTGGGAGTGACCAGGATGGACAAGATTAGAAATGAGCAGATCAGAGGGACAGTGAAGGTGGTGCAGTTTGGAGATAAAGCCAGAGAGGCCAGGTTGAGATGATTTGGACATGTGTTGAGGAGGAATAGTGGATATATTGGTCAAAGAATGTTGGAGGTGGAGCTGCCGGGTAGAAGGAGAAGAGGTGGACCTCAGAGAAGGTTTATGGATGTAGTGAAGGTGGACATGGAGATGGTTGGTGTAAAAGTAGAGGAGGCAGTGGATAGGGCAAGATGGAGGCAGATGATCCGCTGTGGCGACCCCTAAAGGGAGCAGCCGAAAGAAGAAGTCATAACAATGAGATACTACAACATACAATATTAGAGTTATGATTACTAATCAGGTACTATGTCATAATTATGACTTATTATGTCACAGAAATGAGATACTATGACAGTTATGACTTATAATCTCATACTAATCAGGTACTATGTCATAAATGATAACTTGGGGGGGATCAAGCCCTTTAGTAAGTCATAATATTGAGAATGTTTGCCTTAATTATTACATAGCAACTTAAAATTTTGACTGAATTGAATTGAATCTTTTCTTTTTATTTCAACACCCACCTGGGCCAGGTACCGTACCAGTCACCCCTCTACAAAGGTGTGACAAAGGGCTGCTATTTGCCAAGGCCTTAATTAGAGGAGTCCACAGGTGTGCCAGGTGGGGCCTAATCAGCCCAAGGGCTTCTGGGAAATGGAGTTCCCGGAACTTGTGGCGGCACAGGCTGTGCCCGTACAGGATTTAGTGCGGTACAGGATGTAAAATGTTGAACAATCATTTTACTCTGAAGTTTTGAAATATTGTGATATTTTTAAATATGATATTTCTGCCGTATCAGGCACCCCTATGCTGAGCATGTGTGTCGGTCACATGTAACAAAAATGACAAAACATAACAAAAAAAAGAAGCAAGGCATCCCGGCTCAGAACGCACTCAGCCACCTCACCTTAGCTGTTAGTGTATAGTTAGTTTGTGAACTGCCCATTTCTGCCAATCACACATGAATGTGGTCAGTATTGGTCAAAAATAACGGTCCCACAGGAACACAGAAGACAGGAACCGAACAGGCAGCCCAGAATAACACTCACCTCAAAAAGCACACCCACTTCTTGGTCTGGTGATGGCGCGAATGACTGATTGACATAAATGAACTGCAAAAAAAAGGAGAGAAATTTAAGGAAATTTGTCATAATTTTCCCCCAATTTTCTCGCCAATTTAGTCGTTTCCAATTCCATCCACTAGTTAGGACTCCCCCAGTCACACGATGCTACCAACGCTAGGAGGGTGAAGGCTGCACAGGCTTCCTCTGAGACCTGCAAAACCAGCCACCGCTTCTTTACGAACTGCCAATCACGCAATGTCATCAGATCTGACCGCCAGATCTGTTACGTCAGCTATCAGACGCCTGTGCTGACCAGCACTGGGCTGAGTGATGGGGGGAGAAGAGGGGGCCATCCTACCCACCCAGAGAGAGCGAGGCCAGTTGTGCTCTCTTGGACTCCCGGCTGCGGACGACTGCAGCATCACCAGGGATCGAACTCCTGACGACACGGACAACGCTTAGATGGTTGCGCCACTCGGGACCCTTATTCGAAACTTTTAAAGGGGAAATCCACTTTTTTTCAAATTCCTGGCCAATCAAATTGTCAAAAGGGTTATAAATTCCACATAAACCAAGTCATTCAGAGCCATTCCCAATGGTGGTGATGGGAACCAGACGTCCCTCTAAAAGCTCCTACAGAAAGTTCCTACATGAGCTGGTTCTGAATTCACTGCCTGATGACTGAGACGCTGTTTTATGAGAGTTTAGAGAACTTCAGCTCCATTCATGGTGGAGGGAGACGTGCAGGGCGCTGTGCGGCAAAATAGTCCCCAAAGAAAACTCATTATTCCAGATTTTCCACTGTTTTCAACATCATCATCAACATTCCATATAAGCTCAGAAGACTCGTGTAGGTTCTCTGGTGGTTCTGGATGGTAAATAAAGTGTCTATATCTGTGTTGTAGTCATGGCGACGCCTGGTTCCCATCACCACCACTGTGAAGACATCAGACATCTCTGAATGACCACTGAATTTTGCAGAAATTCTGAAAAGCAGGTGGAATTCCCCTTTCGGAAGACAGCCTGAACTTTACAGAATCTAACTGCAGTAAAAGGAGGTGTTTGCGTGTCGTACCAGCTGCTCACTGGGCTCGAGTTTAAGAAAGCGGGAGATGAACTGGGCGAGCGACTGTACGGTCCTCCCTCTCTCCACCGCCCACTTTTTGGTCTTCATTATGGGCGTGTCTCCCACCGCCTTCAAGAGCACGTCAACTGAAAGAGGAGACACATCAGGCGTTAACATACAGCACACTCCTCCCTACATCCCCCACTTCTGAAAAAGAACATATTCAGTTTTTAAACAAGTCAGAACAAGACATGTTCCTGTTCCACCTGCTCCGCAAATCATATCATTACATCCATAAGACGGCCGCCGTGCACCGAGATAAGCAGGTGTGCTTGATGGTCAGTAAAGGACACTAAAGACCTCGTATCTGAATCTGTAATGAGACTAAGCTGCTTCCCCATGGTGTCTACAGATCTCAGATTAAGAGACCCTTCTTAGTCCCACAACGGGGAAATTTCATCTCTGCATTTAACTCATCCATGCAGTGAAACACCACACACACACTAGTGAGCGCACACACACACAGCCCTATCCACGGCGCCCGGGGAGCAGTTGGGGATTAGGTGTCTTGCTCAAGGACACCTCAGTACCGTCTAGTCATCTCTGGGGATCAAACTGGCGACCTTCCGGTCACAGGGCCGGTTCCCTAACCTCCAGCCTATGACTGATTCTGACCACCTCCTTGTTTCTACGCTCACTGTCCAGTTTATCAGCTCCACTTACTGTATAGCTGCACTCTGTAGTTCTACAGTTACAGACTGTAGTCCATCTGTTTCTCTGATACTCTGTTACCCTGTTCTTCAGTGGTCAGGACCCCCATGGACCCTCACAGAGCAGGTACTGTTTGGGTGGTGGATCATTCTCAGCACTGCAGTGACGCTGACGTGGTGGTGGAGTGTTAGTGTGTGTTGTGCTGGTCTGAGTGGATCAGACACAGCAGTGCTGCTGGAGTTTTTAAACACCTCAGTGTCGCTGCTGGACTGAGAATAGTCCACCAACCAAAAATATCCTGCCAGCAGCGTCCTGTGGGCAGCGTCCTGTCACCACTGATGAAGGACTAGAGGATGACCAACACAAACTGTGCAGCAGCAGATGAGCTGTCGTCTCTGACTTTACATCTACAAGGTGGACTGACAAGGTAGGAGTGTGTAATAGAGTGGACAGTGAGTGGACACAGTGTTTAGAAACTCCAGCAGCACTGCTGTGTCTGATCCACTCAGACCAGCGCAACACACACTAACACACCACGTCAGTGTCACTGCAGTGCTGAGAATGACAGAAATGCATTGTAAGACTGTTTTGAGGGGATTTATAGTCCTATAGGGTGAAAACAGGAGGATTAATCAATTGCTCGATTGTGCGAATAAGCTTCAAATGAAGCTACGCTAACTAGCTAGCTAACTAACTTAATCTGTTAAATTAAGGAAAAAGGTCGCCGTTTTCAGCAACGCTGGTTAGAAAAATAAAAAGATAACATTCCTGAAATGCCGCGGTTTATTTAGTACATTTGAATAAAGCGTAAAAAATAACTTTTTATCCTGAAAGCTGAGTAACTGTTTACATGGGCAGGTTACAATCCACACAGCTCACTGATTGGCTAAAGAAGCAGCACTCTGTCATTTCATTGGCTCACGGTCCTGTCAATCAAACTGTCGCGGAACTGCCAGGCTAGCTGCGGAGGTTTTTAACAGAAAAAGCGAGCCGTTAACGTAACTTTCCGCGAACGTAAGCGGCTTCACGTGACCTCAAAATAATAACTCACTCTTTTTCTTCTCTTCCGACGCTCCTGTGTCGCCCGTGTCCGCGGGGCTCTGCTGCGAGGAGGACTCATCTCTCTGTGTTTCTGTGGGAGACTCCGCGCTGTCAGACATCTCTGATCAGACCACTGTGAACAACGAGCCTTCAAAATAAAAGTCCCAGTCTGTCTGTGTAACATGATCAATAATCTTCATTTTCTTTATGGCTGAAAGATTTTTTTCCTGTATAAATCAGCCAATCAGACAAATCAGTCAAATAATCAGTCTAAGTGGTTCAGAATTTTCATTGTAGAGGCTAAATCTCAAATGGCTCCGTAGTCCCTATAAAGTGCTCTATGGAAGTCATGGAAGTCATGGAAGTATGGCTTTCCCACCCAAACTGTGCACCAAATGTTAAATAGGGAGGCGTGCATCATATGTCTGAATCCCAAATGGCTTTCTATCAGACATATAATGCAACTGTTGTCCAGGATTTAATTTCATAACCTACATAGTGCACTACATAGGGAGCAAGGAACAAGGGATCATTATGACCGCAACACAAATATATTTTTATATATATATTTTTTTTTATTTTTTATTTTTTTACTATTCAAAACCACCAGTGAACATAAATGCATCTTTAGAGTTTTTATATGGAATGCTGACGATGGTCAAATAACTAAAAATAAAATAAAATAAAATAAATAAAGTTTTATCTGGGGGACTATTCTGCATGTACCCCTCCACCAAGAATGTATTTTAAAACACTACGCTTTACGTTAAAACCTTTTCAAAACTGGAAAAAGGAAGAAAACAGAAGCGTATTTATAACAATTTCCAAACTTTTCTGTTGGAAAATCTTTCTTTGATGTTTCTTGAATTTTCAGAGACATCAAGTCTTTGGATGTCCGGTTCCTACCACAAAAATAAATAAATAAATGAAAATCGGACTCCAAGTTTGTCTAGAACAAAGCATTTCATATTACAACCCCTCTGAATGGCCTAGTTTACATCTTGCAGAGAAATTTGGGGAAATCAGTGGAGTTCCCCTTTAAAATTGCTACACTGAAAAGTATGAGGTTCTAAGAAGTGAAGCCTCAGATGTGTCGCCAGCATCTTTACTACACGTTTAACAGCTAAAGCACGTTCAAAAGGGGCTTTGTTTTGAGTTCATCTGCAGCACCGACCTTATCTCAAGCTATGTGACCACACAACCACATGCCAGCACCAACTCCCCCAAAGGAAATGCTAAGAATGCTGGGGAATTCCAGGAATTTAAGAGCATTTCTAAGCTAAGTGCTACATCTAGAGCCCAGGTGTTCAGCTCTGGCCTAAAACCTCTACTGTCCAGCAGAGTCTAGTTTTAGCTCTAATCCAACACACCTGATCTAGCTACACTACGCCTAAATCCCTTTCACTCCTTCATCATGTTTTTCATTTCATAATGTGCCAAATGTTATCAGTGGTGACCGGACTGGTCTGGACTTCAGGTAGGTCAGTTTAGCACCTGGACTCTTCTAATGCAGAGAAATGCTGCTGTAATGTGGTTTGATACTGTCTTGCTGAAATAATCAAGGCCTTCCCTGAAGAAGACGTCGTCTGGATGGCAGTATTTGTTACTCCAAAACCTGTATATATCGTTCAGCATTAATGGTGCCTTGGTCACCCATGCCATGTGCACTAATGCCCCCTAAACCAGCATGAATACTGGCTTTTGAACTGCACTATTAATAAGCTGAGTGGTCTTCAGCCTGGAGGACAGTGTCCATGATTTCCTAAAAGAATTTCAAATGCTGATTCGCCGGACCACAGGACACTTTTCCACTTCCCCTCAGTCCATTTTAAATGAGCTCAGGCCCAGAGAAGGTGGCAGCGTTTCTGGATCCTGTTTATATTTGGGTTCTTCTTTGTGTTTTAGAGTTTAACAGCGTTTGTGGATGCAGTGATGATCTGTGTTCACAGTCAGTGGTTTTCAGAAGTGTTTCTGAGCCCATGCAGTGATTTCCACTACAGAATCATGTCTGTTTTTAATGCAGTGCTGCCTGAGGGCCCAAAGATCACGGCCAGCAGATACTGGTGTTCAGCCTCGTCCCTCACAGACAGAGATTTCTCCAGATTCTCTGAGTCTTTAATGATATTCTGCACCGTAGACGATGAAAAGCAGAAGCTCTTTGCTGTTTTATGTTGAGAAACGTTCTTCTTGAGTTGTTGCTCCATTTGATGGTGCAGGTCTTTCACAGAGTGGTGACCCCTCCTCCTCTTTACTTCTTAAAGACTCCGCCTCTCTGAGATGCTCTTTATACCCAATCATGTTACTGACCTGTTGCCAATTAACTACCAGGTGTTTTTCAGCAATACACACCTTTACCAGCCTTTTGTGAGAAACACTACATACGCACTAGTGAATACACACACACTAAGGGGCAGTGAGCACACTTGCCCGGAGCGGTGGGCAGCCCTATCCACGGGGAGCAATTGGGGGTGTCGGCAAGTGTCGGCACTGGGGATTGAACCGGCAACCTTCCGGTCACAGGGCCAGTTCCCTAACCTCCAGCCCACGACTGCCCCAACTTTTTTGTAACATGTTGTTGGCATTAATTTCAAAATGGGCAAATATTTTTCAAAAAACAATAAAATTGATCAATTTTAACATTTGATACGTTGTGCTTTCAAATAAATATAGTTTTTATTTACTTTTTGTAAAAAAGTGTCCCAACTTTTTGGAAATGGGGTTGTATTTGATTGTTGTGGTCAGTACTTCTAGAACAATGAACAACTGCATGGATCAAAAAAATATACAGATTAAGATCAATATCTGCTCATTATACATCAGCCCATTAGGATAGCAGCTCATTATGACATCAGCCCATTAGGACAGCAGCTCATTATGACATCAGCCCATTAGGACAGCAGCTCATTATGACATCAGCCCATTAGGATAGCAGCTCATTATGACATCAGCCCATTAGGACAGCAGCTCATTATGACATCAGCCCATAAGGATAGCAGCTCATTATGACAGAAAGATAATCATTATGGGCAGAAAGATGAATATTGTGAGACATACTGCATGTTGTGAGAAATTCTATAGGTATTGCAGTGTAACATACAGTTTAGAACAAAACACACAGCGTCTCCTTTCCTTAATTAAGGTGTTATAGCCACAATATTACATCACAGATCTCTGTCCCGATGACGTTACGTATCAAATATTCCGTTTTTCTGGTATTTGTAAATGAACAGACAAAATCCACCAATAAAGCAGTAGCATTTAATAGAACTGCATGTGCTGTAGATACGCTGGCTTCCGGTTTAGGGGCAGAATGTTGATATACTTCAAAATAAATAAATAAGTAAATAGTGCTGCTCGGGGCGTGATGTCATCAGGGTCTGTGCGGAATTCCTCCTCTGTATGTTTTACCCTCCTTTTCCTGTGCAGCTCTTGAGCAGCACAAAGTTGCAGGATGTGTGTGTGTGTGTGTGTGTGTTTGTGTGTGTGTTTGTGTGTGTTTGTGTGTGTCTGTGTGTGCATGTGTGTGTGTATGCGTGTGCGTGAGTCTGTGTGTGTCTGTGTGTGTGTGTGTGTGTGTGTGTGTATGCGTGTGCGTGAGTCTGTGTGTGTCTGTGTGTTCACAGAACCTTGAGCACTCTGTACACACCGTGCTGGAGACACGTAGATCTCTCTCCTGAGGAACAAAGCGTTCGTAAATAACTGCAGGACAAAAGCTCTCAGATCTCGCTGGGAGGGGCTGGAAAGACGACCCATTAAATGCGATTCAAATGTCAAATAGCAAATGTGATTAACTGTCATTAAACTGTCACAAAGCGCTTTTACACACACACTCACACACACACTCTGATGATGTTGAGCTTTGTTTCTATTAGTAACCAATTCATCAGCCAATTACTAATCCACTGATCGTGGTAACACACACACACACACACACACACACACACACACACACACACACACACACACTCTGATGATGTTGAGCTTTGTTTCTATTAGTAACCAATTCATCAGCCAATTACTAATCCACTGATCGTGGTAACACACACACACACACACACACACAAACAACACACACACACACACACTCACACACACACACACACACACACACACACACACACACACACACTCTGATGATGTTGAGCTTTGTTTCTATTAGTAACCAATTCATCAGCCAATTACTAATCCACTGATCGTGGTAACACACACACACACACACACACACACACACACACACACACTCTGATGATGTTGAGCTTTGTTTCTATTAGTAACCAATTCATCAGCCAATTACTAATCCACTGATCGTGAAAACACACACACACACACACACACACAAACAACACACACACACACACACTCACACACACACACACACACACACACACACACACACACACACACTCTGATGATGTTGAGCTTTGTTTCTATTAGTAACCAATTCATCAGCCAATTACTAATCCACTGATCGTGGTAACACACACACACACACACACACACACACACACACACTCTGATGATGTTGAGCTTTGTTTCTATTAGTAACCAATTCATCAGCCAATTACTAATCCACTGATCGTGAAAACACACACACACACACACACACACACACACACACACTCTGATGATGTTGAGCTTTGTTTCTATTAGTAACCAATTCATCAGCCAATTACTAATCCACTGATCGTGGTAACACACACACACACACACACACACACACACACACACACACACACACTCTGATGATGTTGAGCTTTGTTTCTATTAGTAACCAATTCATCAGCCAATTACTAATCCACTGATCGTGAAAACACACACACACACACACACACACAAACAACACACACACACACACACTCACACACACACACACACACACACACACACACACACACACACACTCTGATGATGTTGAGCTTTGTTTCTATTAGTAACCAATTCATCAGCCAATTACTAATCCACTGATCGTGGTAACACACACACACACACACACACACACACACACACACACACTCTGATGATGTTGAGCTTTGTTTCTATTAGTAACCAATTCATCAGCCAATTACTAATCCACTGATCGTGAAAACACACACACACACACACGCACACACACATATATATATATTCACATGTTTATATATCCAAGAATAGAACATATTATTAGAAAAGGGAACCCTGAACACTCAAGGAGCCATTTACATGCTTAAATGGTTCTCTGCGTGGTGAAACGGTTCTTCAGACGAATGGAGAACGTATATGGTTCTGTATGAAATCCTTTAAGAAATGGTTCTGGGTTCTGCCATTGTTACAAGCTTGACATTGCAGAACCATTTTTGGTGCTATATAGAACCATGTACAATACATTGTCCATCAATCTAAAGAACCATATAAGTATATAAATGACTTGGAAAGACGTCTGGTTCCAAAAGCCTGCTTTTCTTCATCACCTGGCTCTGATTCCTACTGTAAAACACTGAAGGAGAACAATCACGTCATTGAGTAGTTGAGTTTCATCGCGTAATCCTGGCGGATTATCATCATAATCTCCATCGAAGACATGATTAAACACTGGCAGGGACCAATTTAACCACCCGTCTCAGGAAAGGCAGCTACGAAACTGAGCACTCTCCCTCAGAGGTGTGTCTGAGCGGCTATCGGTATAGAAACGGAGGTCTTGTAGACTCTGTTCTTCTGATTTTGGGTCCTTTTAGTCTAAAACAAAAGCCCAAGGCTCCAAAGGCTCAGGAGCTGAGCCAACACAGCAGAATGAAATTCCACCCACTAAAGAGAATTAGGGACTAAATGGGAAGGACTGAAGTGGAACTGAGGAAAAATGAACAAACGCAGAAGTGATATCACTTACTGATAGTCTGAAAAGTACAGTTCTTGATATATCCCAGCCTCCTCGGCTCTCGTTACAGTAACATCCCTCCTCTGCGACCCCCTTGGGGACCGTGGGTGATCTCATAGATACTCCACACTTCCAGGCTTTGACCATTGTGTCCTGCTTACTAGCGTCAAACTCTCTCTGAATCAACTTCGGAAAGGAAGTGATCTCAAAGCGGCGGTTCGGCCTGTTTACTGAGCTTAAGTCTCAGAGTTCACTGCTGTCCTCATGGTTGGTGTGATATAGCACAGGGTTAACCAGGTCACAGTGAGGGCAGGCCAGGCCGAAACACAGCCTTCATACAAAGAGGTTTAACCAGTGGATGACAGTAAGTAAGTAAATGTAATTAGTTTCTGTACTTAAGTAGTTTTTTGTGTATCTGTACTGAAGTATTTCCATGACTTTCACTCCACTACATTTTGCAAAATCTGTCAAAGTACACAAACAATGTACTCGAGTTAAAGTCGAGACCCCCAAGGTAAAATATTCCTCCAGTAAAAGTAGAAGTTCCTCCCTTTAGACCTCCACTTGAGTAAAAGTACTAAAGTATTTCCCTTCAAATGTACTTAAGTATAAAGTAAAAGTACTAAAAGAGTAATTCTGGCTCTGATCTGGTCCTGTTATCATTTTTATAACCAGACTGGCTTCATGAACTCATTTCAGGTGAAAGTCCTCCAGCGTCTCTCTTGGTAAACCAGTCTTTTAATAGAAGGTCATTAATTAGTGACGCTGACGT
The DNA here is from genome assembly GCF_015220715.1 of Pygocentrus nattereri. NCBI lineage: Eukaryota > Metazoa > Chordata > Actinopteri > Characiformes > Serrasalmidae > Pygocentrus > Pygocentrus nattereri. The sequence continues at coordinate 48,858,547 of NC_051213.1, read as the reverse complement.
CTATTAAAATGATCAGAAGCACAAAACACTGAAGGTAAACAGTTTCCATCAGGGAGAACCGAGTGGCTCTGAAATCACTTTTTACACACAAGCAAAGTTTCAGTTTCAGATTTATTTACAACTTAGTTCCAAGTTTAAGTTGAATAAAAACTGGCTTTAAACTCAGGATCACAGATGAGCTCCTTTACTATGTTGATCTGTAGGCGTCTGTTCATAAACATAAACCAGCCCAAACTCATTTACTATAAAATGAAATGGTGTTTGTAGAAATTCAGAAAAAAGCCGCGTCAGTCTCGACTGCATATGTGGACATATTTCTATATTGAGCTCTATTTACACAAAGTTAGGTTAGTTCATCATTTATGTTGAACAGACTCTCCCAAAGTTTTACGCTGCTGCGCTGACGTTGAACCGCGTGCTGCACTGGGTCGGTATGACCAACAGGTCAAAACCAGCTCTAAACAAAGTGACCGCTGGGCCCTGATTGGCGCTCTGGCTTTGCGCTTCTTTCGTTTTGACATGTTACGTTTTTATACACACAGAAACCAAAAGGAACGACAGATTTCTCAAAATGTAGGAGGAAAAAGTCGGATATTAGACTCTGAAATGTAGTGGAGTGAAAGGAAAAAGTCGCCCAGAACGGAGAAACTTCAGTACAGATACACCAAAAATACTAAAGTACAGAAACTAATTACATTTACTCAGTTACTCAGTTACTCAGATACTCAGTTACTCAGATACTCAGTTACTCAGCTACTCAGATACTCAGCTACTCAGATACTCAGTTACTCAGTTACTCAGATACTCAGTTACTCAGTTACTCAGATACTCAGTTACTCAGTTACTCAGATACTCAGTTACTCAGTTACTCAGATACTCAGTTACTCAGTTACTCAGATACTCAGTTACTCAGTTACTGTCCACCACTGGTAAAAACAGCAACACAGAGCAGGTTTACAGGCCCAACCTCAGCACATACGGTAAGATGGGCTATGAAGACAATGCTGAAAGGCTGGAAAGGCCAGAATGCAGTTGGAGTAGCTGCTGTAGATCACAGCCCTCACGAGGCAGCAGAGCCAGAAAGGAGGCAGTGACTCACCTGCACAGGAATGAGGTTCTCAGACTGCCTCACCATTACGGTACACAGAGAAACGCAGAGGCCTCCAGCAGAGCAGAACACACACTGCAAAAACATGGTTCTCTGAGGGTTCTTTAGAAAAGGCAGGGGTTCCTTCTATGTGTTGAATTTAGTTCTTTAAAGAACGTCTCTGAAAAGGGGTTCTCTATTGTTAGCAGAACCCAGAACCATTTTCAAAAAAGTTCTACAGTTCTACAACTACAACAGAACCAATTTTGGTGCTACACTTTTAAAAAAGCCATCAATGGTTCTAAATCTAAAATAATAAGTGCTACACTTATAAAAATGGTTCTTCAGGGGTTCTTTAGTAAAGGCATGAGTTCTATATATGTTCTTTATATGACTTTTGTAGAACGTCCTGAAATTTGTTTTACAAAGCACCAAAAAGGGTTCTTCTATTGTTGGTAGAACCATTTTTAAAGTGTAGAACTCATCACTCTAGACAGAACCAATGCTTTTACTGAAGAACCCCTGAAGAACCATCTTTGTTAAGAGTGTAGAATTCATGGTTCTAAATAAAATCACTGCCTTTACTAAAGAACCCTTGAAGAACCATTTTTAGGAGTTTAGACCATTGCCTTTTCTAAAGACAACTTAAAGAACCCCTGAAGAACCATCTTATTAAGTGTAGAACGTATTGATCTAAATAAAGCCATTGCCTTTACTAAAGAACCCATGAAGAATCATCTTTTTAAAAAATGTAGAATTCATGATTCTAAATAGAACCACTGTCTATACTAAAGAACCCTTGAAGAACCTTTTTAAGAGTGTAGAACTCATTGTTCTAGAGAGAACCATTGCCTTTTCTAAAGAACCCTTAAAGAACTCATTGTTCTAGAAAGAAGAAAAATTGCCTTTACTAATGAACCCTTAAAGAACCACCTTTTAAAGAGTCTAGAACTCATTCTTCCATAGAGAACCACTGCCGTTTAATGAAGAACACTTGAAGAACTATCTTTTTTAAGACTGTAGAACTCATTGTTCTAAATAGAACCATTTTTTGCTAAAGAACCCTTGAAGAACCATCTTTTAAGAGTACAGAACTCTGTTCTGGAAAGAACCACTGCCTTTACCAATTAACCCTTGAAGAACCATTTTATACCAGTGTATAACTCATGATTCTACAGAGAACCCCTGCCTTTCACTGAAGAACCCTTGAAGAACCCTCTTTTAAGAGTGTATAACTCATGATTCCACAGTGAAACCCTGCCTTTCACTGAAGAACCCTTGGAGAACCATCTTTTAAGAGTGTATAACTCATGATTCCACAGAGAACCCCTGCCTTTCACTGAAGAACCCTTGAAGAACCCTCTTTTAAGAGTGTATAACTCATGATTCCACAGAGAACCCCTGCCTTTCACTGAAGAACCCTTGGAGAACCCTCTTTTAAGAGTGTATAACTCATGATTCCACAGAGAACCCCTGCCTTTCACTGAAGAACCCTTGAAGAACCCTCTTTTAAGAGTGTATAACTCATGATTCCACAGAGAACCCCTGCCTTTCACTGAAGAACCCTTGGAGAACCCTCTGCGCCAGCTGGAGCTGAATCACTCGCCTCTTCCCCGCGTTCAGTAGAAACGCGCTCCCCAATAAAAGTGGCGTCACTTCCTTGCCCATCCCTGAGGGAGAAAACAGAAATATCTCGAGAAGAGCGCCGCCAACAAACTACGGGGCCAGGAATAAACAGCCCGAAGGAGGATAGGAGAACAGTCCGGTCACAGGGGGGCTGCGTTCGAGGACGAACAGGTCTAAAAAGTACACGATTATCCAAGTAAGTGAGTTTTTTCCACCCCCTTCTCTCCAATCCCTAAAGTCCACTCACTTTTCCAGCTGCCCCCTCCCCTCTTCCCTCCGATTCCCACCGCTTTTCCAGACCGGGCGCGCTTAACAACTCGTTCCAACCCTTAAAACCTCGTTTTTGGTTAAAATGTTGGCTTCTAAAACTTGTGTGGAGCTGAAGTTGACTTCTTATTTGGAATTTTGCCGTTCCACCTTAAATGCGGCAGCAGCTGCATTCTGGCGCCTAGCGCCAGAATGCAGCTGCTGCCGCATTTAAGGTGGAACGGCAAAATTCCAAATAAGAAGTCAACTTCAGCCTCGTTGAACTTGCGCGTTATAAAATGCATAGATACGTTGCTTATGAAGCGTTATAACGCCCGTCCCAGCTGGACTGGAGTTCACGCAAAGTCCTTTAAAAGTGATTCTGGGTGACTTTTCTCCCAGCTGTGCTGGTTCAGGTAGCGAAAATGGCGATTTTAGCCATGATCCTGGCTATTCCCACCACGAGTCCCCCCGCTGTGTTTCACTAAGGTGGGCTGCTTTTAAGGAGGACACAGTGTTATAAGCTGGGACATTGTTTTATATGGTAATATGGCTGTACATTATGGGACAGTGGACAGTGCTATATAGATGTAGGCATTGTCCCATATATATATATATATATATATATATATATATATATATATATATATATATATATATTCATTCATGGTTCTAAACAGAGTCACTGCCTTTACTAAAGAACCCTTGAAGAACCATCTTCTTTAAGACTAAACAGAATCACTTACTTTAGTATCCGTTGTTGTAGATAGAACCATTGCCTTTTCTAAAGACACCTTAAAGAATGTAGAAATCATGGTTCTAAATAGAACCCCTTTTTTTTACTAAAGAACACTTGAAGAACCATCTTCTTTAAGACTGTAGAACTCATGGGTTTATGAGAACCATCTTTTAAGAATGTAGAACTCAGCTCTAAATAGACCCATTTTTTGGCTAAAGAATCCTTGAAGAACCATCTTTTAAGAATGTAGAACTCTTGGTTCTAAATAGAATCACTTGCCTTACTAGAGACCCCTTAATGAACCATCTTTTGTAACACTGTAGAACTCATAGCTCTAAATAGAACCTTTTTTTACTAAAGAACCCTTGAAGGAGCATCTTTTTATGGGTGTTGAACTCATGGTTCTAAACCGAATCAGTTACTCTAGAATCCATTGTTGTAGATAGAACCATTGCTATTTCTAAAGACACCTTAAAGACTGTAGAGCTCATGGGTTTATGAGAACCATTTTGGCTAAAGAACCCTTGAAGAACCATCTTTTAACAATGTAGAACTCATGGTTCTGAATAGAATCACTTACTTTACTAGAAACCCATTAAAGAACCATCTTTTTTAAGACTGTAGAACTCATAGCTCTAAATAGAACCATTTTTACTAAAAAGTGTGTAGAATTCATTGTTCTAGATAGAACCCTTGCCTTTTCTAAAGGAACCTTAAAGAACCCCTGAAGAACAACTTTTAAGCGTGTATAACTCATGGTTCTACAGAGAACCACTGCCTTTACTAAAGAACCATCTCTTAAGAACATAGATCTCATGGTTCTGAATAGACATTGAATTGTCTAAACGATGTTTATCCCGATGGCTTTGACATCAGTGTTAAGGACTGTAATGGTTTGACTGGAGTTCTGTGGCTCTTTTGATGGTTTCCTAATGGGATCTAAAGGGGTCCTACAGGAATCCAGTGGTCTCTGATGTTAACCATTAAGCCTGCTCTCATTAGAAAACCAACATTATGCCTTAAATGATGTTTTTTTTTTCAGCTGGGACATAAACAGCAGGTAACTGTTATTGTTTGATTTTTAATGAAGTTGAATTTAAACGTGTTGGGTGGAGCTCCATCAGTCCAGAGGCTGCAGGACCACTGCCCACTTATATGAGCACTGGGGCTTAATGGTCATCCTGATTCATAAATCCATCGTTTAATTTAATTTCCCATTAAAACACACCTCATACTGTAATGGTCCCATTTACATATCTAAAAATCTATATTTAAAAAATCCCCTAAATCGAAGTAAACGTGGCATTTGGCTCGGTTTACTGAGCTGGACTATGCTTACCTGTGCTGTAGGGCTGAACGATTCGGGGAAAATATCGTGATTTTTCAGGCAAACACTGTGACTGCGATTTAAGTCGAGACGATTCTCTATGCATACGTTGAGGTCCAGGCCTGATTATTTGGCCAAGAATATAAATTTTTTGTTGGCTTGAGCTTTGAATGCTGAGCACGGTGGGGCCAGACTGCCAGTTAATGGTTGTGATGTCACAGAAACTGGGTGTTTGGTTGCTTCTGATTGGTCCAACTCGTCTACAGACAGTTCCAGGCTCTGTGTTACTGGGTTAAACTTCCCCGCTTAAATCCTAAGGCCATGCTGTTGATTAATACAGCGTATGAAGACAATCTGTAAGCCTCACTGTGTTAAGCCACTAGTCGGCCGGAGTTCTCAGGATCGGCTCTTTCCTGTCATTTGCATTCTGCTTTTCCTACCAGTTGCCTCGTTTGACTTGAGCTGCTTGTTGCTTTCTGCCCATTTCACTTGCTACTCAAACAGAAATCTGATGGCCATCAATGCTGTGTGCATATATGTAAGTCTAGAATATTGGGCATACACTATATTTCCAAAAGTATTCAGTATTCAGGTGTTCCAGTCACTTCCATGGCCACAGGTGTATAAAGCCGAGCCCCTAGGCCTGCAGACTGCTTCTACAGACATTAGTGAAAGAATGGGTCGCTCTCAGGAGCTCAGAGAATTCCAGCGTGGTACCGTGATCGGACGCCACCTGTGCAGCAAGTCCAGTCGAGAAATTTCCTCACTACTAAATATTCCACAGTCCACTGTCAGTGGGATTATAACAAAGTGGAAGCGATTGGGAACGACAGCAGCTCAGCCACGAAGTGGTCGGCCACGTAAAATGACAGAGCGGTCAGCGGATGCTGAGGGGCATAGTGCACAGAGGTCACCAACTCTCTGTAGAGTCAATCACTACAGACCTCCAAACTTCATGTGGCCTTCAGATCAGCTCAAGAACAGCGTAGAGAGCTTCATGGAATGGGTTTCCATGGCCGAGCAGCTGCATTCTCTGCAGTGACCAATCACGTGTCTCCGTCTGGAAATCCAATGGGCGAGTCTGGGTTTGGCTGTTGCTAGGAGACGGTACTTGTCTGACTGCATTGTGCCGAGTGTAAAGTTTGGTGGAGGGGGGATCATGGTGCGGGGTTGTGTTTCAGGAGTTGGGCTCGGCCCCTTAGTTCCAGTGAAAGGAGCTCTTAAAGCTTCAGCACCAAGAGATTTTGGACAATTTCATGCTCCCAACTTTGTGGGAACGGTTTGGGGACGGCCCCTTCCTGCTCCAACATGACTGCCCACCAGCGCACAAAGCAGGTCCATAAAGACACGGATGAGCCAGTTTGGTGTGGAAGAACTTGACTGGCCTGCACAGAGTCCTGACCTCAACCCCATAGAACACCTTTGGGCTAAATTAGATCGGGGGCTGTGAGCCAGACCTTCTCGTCCAACATCAGTGTCTGACCTCACAAATGCGCTTCTGGAAGAACGGTCAGAAATTCCCATAAACACTCCTAACCCTTGTGGAAAGCCTTCCCAGAAGAGCTGAAGCTGTTATAGCTGCAAAGGGTGGGCCGACACCATATTAAACCCTATGGGTTAAGAATGGGATGTCACTCAATTCATATGCGTGTGACGACAGATGCACATGTTACATGGCTGAATACAATGGAATCCAGTTATAGTTGTTACGATGTCATCTGTTTGCTTTTTAATGCTTTTTCAATGCGTCAGGGAACGTATGTCGTACATGTGAGAGCCATATATTGATCAGATTTCCACACGACTGGGCTAAAGATGCAGTGAATCCAGTGTTATATTTTGTATGTAAAGTCAAAAGTCATGCAACTTTACATAAGAACCCTTGAAGAACCATCTTTTTAAAGAGTGTTGAGCTCATGGTTCTAAATAGAACCATTGTCTATTCTAAAAAAAAAAAAAAAACTTGAAGAACCACCTTTTGTTAAGAGCGTAGACCATTGCCTTCACCAAATAACCCTCGAAGAGCCATTTTTAAGAGTTTAGAACTCATTATTCTAGATAGAACCATTAGCTTTTAATATAGAACCCTTGAAGAACCTTTAGCTTTTACTTTAGCTATCTTTTTTTAAGGGTGTAGACGTCCTTGTTCTAGATATCATCAAACTTCACTCATGTTTGTTTGTTGGTCGCTGCTGAGCTTGGCTGGCTTGGCTAGTCCCGTCAGACGGTCGATGAAAACAGAGCCCAGCTGGCAGTTAATTGGCGGCTGTTGGCGCTCCTGCGACTGCGTCTGACCGCCCAGTCGCGTCGTTTCTCAGAACGACGTCCTGACGGTTTCGTAATGTCCGTTTAAGACGTGTGTCTTGCTCAAGCCCTGAGGCAGGAATCTAGAAGTATGTGCTTGCGTTACGTGTCTCAGCTGCAAGTCTGAGCACGGCTCTGGCATCGCGCCCCAGTCAGCGTTTCTCACCCTCAGACTTCGGCTTTACTCCTCTGCCTCCTCCACGTTACCTCAGCCTCGCCTGGGTGTCAGGGGCATAAAGCTGTCACCTCATGTTGGTTCAGTTTGCTCTAAGAACAAAACCTCATATCTCCAAAATTTAAACTTTACAGGAGAGGGAAAAGCCTACTTTACTCTGAATGGAAGTCAATGGAACCAGAATGTTTTCCAAGTCATTTTGGATGCATCATGAAATTTACACGTGATGTAAAGGGTAACAGGTACGTCCAAATTGTGCCAAAAGCTGGAAAACGACAAAAATGGAGAGATTTTTTTTCCCTGACAGCAGCAAAATGAAATCTCACATTTCACCAAAGATTATTAAAAAATAAACTGAATACTAGGGCTGTCAAACGATGAAAAAATGTAATCGCGATTAATCTCAGAATTTCATGTAATCGCGATTAATCGCATTTTTTAAATCTGTGTAAATGTTAAAGAAAATAAGGATTTTTAAGTGAAATGTTAGAATTAAAACAGTGAACACATCTTATGCTAAATGTACTGTAATGTTAAAAACTGCTGGGACGAGAGAAAAACTAAGGTTTTATTCACTCACGTTACTAGGCAGTAATCCTGAACCTACAGAACGGGATTTGTAAGAGATTCGGGAGCTGCAGTCTCAAATATCAGACATGTAGTCCCACACTACTGTGCCTCAGTTCAGAAATGTGGAACAAAAGAAAATAAAAACTACATAAAACTTCAATTGTGCTGAAGCTGTATTCAGTCACAGCCTATAGGGCTTCACAGTCCAGCGCAAACAACAGTGAATCACACAAACTTGGACTTGATTAAAGACACGTAGTGTCACACCACAGCGCTCCAGCACTGTAAACAGCATGCAGCCTAATAATCCGTTAATAATCCGACTAATAGCTGAATCGGAACAGAATACGTCCATGTAAACACCTGACTCGGAATAGTCTAATCCGATTGAGGCCATTCAGAATACAATTTCTGTGTGATTTAACGAGGTGGGTAATCCTGTAAATAATCCGTTAAATAGAAGAATAATATCCGTGTAAACTCCTGTATCCGATTACATTCCCTATCGGAAAGTTTAAGTCCGTTCTGCATGAGCGTCGCGTCACAGTGAGAGTTTATACCGTTCAACACGGCGGAGCAGAAACTGGTCTGCAGAGGAGACGAAGTTCAAGCTCTGGTCTTTAAAAGACGGCGGTGGGACGGACGTCCAGCTTATGCGTCTCAGAGCACGACGTCTTCCTCTCGGCCTTCTTTAATAAGGACGTGTGAAGGACGTTTTCCTGAGTCTGACGTCATTTTAAAGCAGTTAAAAACACAAGCACTGCTCACTGCTGCTCATCTCACTCTGACTGGACCTCACATGATGCTTGCTGTCATGGTAACGTCTGCACTAAGCGCTGCTCCACGCATGCGCGTCATTTTGCATCGGATTACTTGTAGTCAGCATGTAAACAATGTTAACCTCGACATGACTAGAGCAGCTGTTCACGCCGCCGTGGAATACATTTTCCTTATATTTTCTTTATTTTATCCTTTTTGACGTATCGTCCACTCGGTGTTTGTGTGGTCATGTCATAATTCCTTCTTCATTCTTACATGAACATTTCCCAACCTCTGTTTATCCCACAGGTTTTTATTACTGTCCCTTTAGTACTGGTATATGTAAATGAGCTCCATTCTGATTGGGTGTGCCTCGTTAAGAAAGCATTCCAGACTGAAACGCTCCTTATAACTTCTGTGTGAGTGGGCGGAGCTAAACTGATAAAGGCTGAATAGACAGACATACATAAATAGATTGTTTGTTTGTTTGTTTTCCATGACATCATTGTGATATTTATTACTGTTTGAAACGATGAAAGTAATCCATAGAGATTAATCGCAGCACAATAATGATTTAAAATATTCTTTTTTTATTATTATTATTATTATTATTATTATTATTATGGTACCATTTTCACAGGTCACAGTTTTCAAGTTAGAACGGTCTAGCAACACCTTAGCAACCACCTGGGATACCACAACAATAGCCTAGCAATACCTTAGCATCCTCTGTTGATAGCATAGCAATTGTTTAGCAACCACCTGGGATATTAAAGCAATGGCCAAACAACATCTTGGTGTCCACCTGGGATACCACCGCAAGTGGGATACCATAGCAACCATCTAGGAACACACTGGCATACTGGTAGCAATGGCTTAGCAACAGTGCATTTTCTTTTTTATTTATATATATATATATATATATATATATATATATATATATATATATATATATGTATGTGTGTGTACACACACACACAAAAGCTTTATAACAATATTTATAACAACTATATAACAAAAGCTTCATCAGAATGTATTTATTGATCGCTTTCAATAATGCAGTGATATTTAATAATTGAGCAAGTTCTCATGAACGTGAAGCTGTCATCCGTACAGCTGGGCTTCAGCCTGCTCTACTGCGGATGGTCCAACTAGGAAAGTTTGTTAATAATTTACCGTTTTAATGTGCTATTAGCGCGCGAACGTTGACAGCCCTATTAACTCACTTTCTCTGATTCCCTCCCTCAGTCCCAATGCCTCTCCACAAGTCGGGCCGGGCCCACCGCCTGGATCCCACCATGATCTCCGCCCCCCTGGGGGACTTCCGCCACACCATGCACATCGGCAGAGGTGGAGACGCCTTCGGAGACACGTCCTTCCTGTCCAACTGCGGCCCCTCCAAGACAGAGTCTGTGAAGTCCAAATCAGACTCTTTAGACTCGGTCCCGTCGCCCACAGCAACCACCATCGACCCACCAGAGATGAGGCTGAGCCATGACGGTGATGACGTTGTGACTTCGGATGAGGCTCATCCACAGCTCCGTCATTCCGAATCAGTCTCATCCTTCGACCTGGACCTGGACCTGGGTCCATCCATTTTGGGAGACGTTCTTGGAGTGATGGACGGACTTGGGCTGGGCAGCGACTGGACGACGGGCAAGCAAGGCGAGGAAGTTTTTGGCTCCAGCGCGGATGGAGGAATGTCGCCGATTGGCATGGCGGATGAGCTAAACGAAGTGAACGGGGTCAAGTCCAAAGGCCTGAGGCCCAAAGTGCGGTTCAGCGACAAAAAAGAGGAAATCATCGGCCGGCAGTTTGGAATCGGTGGAGGATCCGAGGCGGAAGTTGAGAAGGAAAGAGAAATGAGCCCAGTTGGAGTTGCGGTTCAGATGAGGGTTGAAGAAACCACCAACAAAGAAATGGCTTACAGAGCTGTGGCAGAATCGACCAATCACAGAGGAGATCACAGCCCAAGCCCCTCCTCCTCAATGAGCTCGGAATACGAAGGGGTCTCCCCGTTGGACAGAAGGAGGGAAGAGGAATCGGTTTCAGAGGAAGAGTGCGCGGCTGGAGAGCAGGGCTATACGTTCGAGGACGAGTCCGACGATGAGATCGGCCTTTAGGAGAATTGGATTGCAATTTGCGGGGACCAAGCACCGAAAAGTATGCGCGGAAGAATGCTTTTCTAATCAACATTCCATAAAAGGGAGAAATAACCAAAGCTAAAACGTTCTGTCCAAGATGAAAAACTGGATTTTGATCATCCGTAGGTTATTAACGAGTTTACAAATATAAAGAGCCTCACAATTATGTTTCAATGCTGCGAGCTCCAGTGGATTAGAAATGGTGTATGTAGGCTTGTGAACCAGTTTCTTACTAAGCTTAATGCTTCATCGTATCATGGGGAAATGACACAGAATTTTATATTAGTACTTCTTTTAATCTTACTTTTAATATTTAATGTTGTAAAACAGCCTTGATAAGCAATTATTATACTTTTTTCAGGTTCATATGTATCGTATATAAAAAAAAAAAAAAATATATATATATATATATATATATGTATGTATGTATGTATGTATATATATATATATATATATATATATATATATATATATATATATATATATATATATATATATGTGTGTGTAGTTAAACTGGGAAACGTTGAACTCGTTATTTGGGAATTACTAAGGCTAAGTGGAAATGTAGCCATGACTTACATTGTAGTCTTGTGAATAAATTCACTGTTCAATAAATCATCTCAGTACCAAAGTGGGTGGTTGAGACAAACAGCAGTGTGCCATAAATACAGTAAAATGACTGGTAAAAAATGTTTTAATTACCTTTTTTAAAGAAATATCGTTTTTTGCTTCTGAATAATAAGTGTACCTCCTGAACAAAATTATGAGCGGCTCTATCGTTAACCCTAGAAGTCACAGATACCTTGTAGTGGCATTATGTAATTTTAGATTAATTATTTCTCACTCGTAGCTCATTGAAAAAAAATTGAGAAATTCTTAGATTCTGTACCACGGGTCTCAAACTCAAATTACATCGGGGCGCTAGGGAGGTGTTCAAACCAGTTTTCTGTTCTTTATCTTCTTCTCATTATTATTATTATTGTTATTATCATTATTATTATTATTAGTATGCACTTTTTTGAGAGCACAGCTTTAGCCTAGCAACACCTTAGCAAACTCCTGGGATACCACAGCAATAGCCTAGCAACACCTTAGCAAACACCTGGGAAACCACAGCAATAGCCTAGCAACACCTTAGCAAACACCTGGGATACCACAGCAATAGCCTAGCAACACCTTAGCAAACACCTGGGATACCACAGCAATAGCCTAGCAACACCTTAACAAATGCCTGGGATACCACAGCAATAGTCTAGCAACACCTTAAAAAATGTCTGGGATACCACAGCAGTAGCCTAGAAACACCTTAACAACCTTTGCTGATGCCATAGCTACTGCTTAGCAACCACCTGGAATATCATAGCAATGCCTAAACTATACCCTAATGTCTACCTGGGATGCTACACCAATGTCCTAGCAACAACTTAACTACCATGTGGAATACCATAGCAACCATCTCGCAACGCCTTAGCAACAGGTTGGGATACCATAGCAACGGCTTAGCAACACCTAAGTTTGCAGTAACTTAGCACCCACCTGGGATAAGACCGAATCAGCCTAACAACATCTTAGCAACCACATGGGATACTATAGCAACAGCTTTATCAAGCCAACGTAAAATTTATTCATGATCTTTTCCGTAAGAATAAAATTCTGAATCCACCGCTGAGGCGTAAACGAATCTACGAGGGCGGATTTAGCTCAGGCTGAATTCGTGTAGCGGCTGTTGGTTTCAGCTGAATTACAGTGTTTATGCTACGTCAGGTTTTCGTTTGAATGGTTCCCGTTGGATGCAGCGCTTTCTTTTAGCGTTTAACACTGAAGCAAATAAATAATCCCACCAGGTATAAATAATTAGCCACAGAACAGTAAAAAAAGGAGGATGAACTGCGAATACATGCCGTCGTTTGAGACGCCTGTTCTAACCCGTGATACCAGAGGAGGAGACGTTTCATTGTGGTTTGAATCTGATTGAAAGCGACTGCTTTGTTTGGCCGAAGGAAACACCCTCCCTCACATTCTTGCCATGATTTTTATTTTCACATCTACACAAAATTTGTCTGTTAACTGTAAATGTAGCTCGTTATTTTACACTATAAGTAATGGCAAATTAAATATGTGATTGCATCATTTCAAAAGCAGAGCAGAGTGAAAGTGATGGCTCTCGACCTCTGAGGGCTGGCGTCCCGGGACCTGCAAAACTTTGCACACCCCTGGTCAAATTTACATTTACGGCATTTGGCAGACGCTCTTATGCAGAGCGACTTACAGTTTGATTATTTTTACACAGGTAGGCGAAGGTGGTGTTAGGAGTCTTGCCCAAGGACCCTATTGGTATAGTGTAGGGTGCTTGCCTGGTGAGGGACTGAACCCCAGTCTACAGCGTAGAAGGCAGAGGTGTTAACCACTACGCTATACAACCACCGAATTCCGTTTTCTAAGTGAAAGTAAGTTGAAAGTGTTAATCTACAGAGTGAAAACACTTCCTTAACGCACAGTTTTCAAGGCACGAATGCGGTTTATTCGCTGAATTTAACAAAGAACATAAACTGCGGCCTGTGCAAAAGTTATGGCACATTTTGTGTTTTTTCCCCCAACGTGTTTCCAGATGAACAGAAACTACTAAAATAAACCGAAGAATGTCATATACAGCCCTGTAGAATATGTTTTGACTTATTTTCACTCCGTCGACAGACTGTATGGAGACTGTATATACTGTGTGTGTATACACTCACCGGCCACTTTATTAGGTGGCTAGCTTGCTAGCTTGTGTTTAGCAGGTTAGGCTAAGTCTAAGTCAGCTAGTTCCAGCTTCAAGTCAGCCTACATTATGCACATACCAAGCCAAATAGCTGGCTTTGGTATCTCAGAAGATCAACCTCTTTAGCTGTTTAAGTTAGCTACACTGCAGCTCTGAGGTGAGCTAGCTGTTTAAGCTAACTGATGCATGTTTTTTCGCCTCTTACTTTACAGAATCACCAAATCACCACCTATCTAATTCCAGCTTAACCCCTGGGCAAGGCATTCTAACATTTCACGAGAAACAAGCTTTCAAAACAACACCTATTTAAAATCGGAGACACTGCATGGGATACAGTCAGGCGCTGAGGCAACCTATTAGCTTTTTTCGGTCAAGACATCTAAGCAGGCTAATGCTAACTCTGAATTTCCACAGCCTAACTACACTCCCCGGCCACTTGATTAGGTACACTAGTTAAAGGTTGGACCCCCTTTTGCATTCAGAACTGCCTTAATTCTTCGTGTCAGACTTTCAACAAGGTGTTGGAAACGTTCCTCAGAGATTCTGGTTGGTTATTTGAGTTCCTGTTGTCTTCCTATCATCTGGAACCAGTCTGCCCATTCTCCTCTGACCTCTCACATCAACAAGGCATTTTCGTCCACACAACTGACCGCTCACTGGATATTTCCTCTTTTTCGGACCGTTCTCTGTAAACTCTAGAGATGGTTGAGCGTGAAAATCCCAGCAGATCAGCAGTTTCTGAAATACTCAGACCAGCCCGTCTGGCACCAACAACCACGCCACGTTCAAAGCCCCTTAAATCCCCTTTCTTCCCCGTTCTGATGCTCGGTCTGCACTTCAGCAAGTCGTCATGCCTAAATGCAGTGAGTTGCAGCCGTGTGATTGGCTGATTAGCTATTAGTGTTAACAAGCAACTGAACAGTGTATCTGTCTCGGTGGTTTGAGTTTAGATTGGCCGACATTGAAGATGACAGTATTAGCGAGTACATTATGTCGTCATTTAAAAACGGATGTGTTAGTGTTGCGTATTCACTAAGGAATTAAAAAAGTCACAGGAGCCGATTGGCTGAGCTGGTGCTGGCGTTGACCGGGGCAGTGAGTCCTGTGGAATTTGGGCGTTCCGGTGTTAGTGACGAAAACAATGGGTGGAAAAAACGGGGTGGATGCCATGCGCATGGATGCTTTTTTTTTGTCTTGTTTTGTTTTGTTTTATCTTTTCCTCTTTCGAGCTCTGACTGACGGGGCTTCATAGAGCTCAGAGCTCTTACTGCCAGCGAAAGTATTTGTAATCTGATCTGCTGTTATTGGAGTTCAAGGTACACTGAGTGCAGATATGAGCTGGTAAATGCTTTCACATTGGCCTGTGTTGCGTCCGCCCCCCCCACCCCCGAAGTCTGAAGGCCTACGTTAATCAGGCGGCTGTAGTGGAAATATCGAGTGGGTGATATGATAAACGTGTTACATCACTTGATATTTTCACAATACATGATCTGCATCTTGATGTGTGGTTTCTCTGAGGGATGTGAGCAAAATGGGCTAAATTACTATCAGTAAAGCTGCTATTTTCACTGTTGTCGGAAAAAAACCTTGTATGTCCATTTTTGACATTTTTCAGCTTTTGACAGAATTTGAAAACACCTGTGGCCCTTTACAACGTGTGTAAATTTCATGATGAATAGACCAAAAGAAACGGCCCAAAATGACTTGGAAAGACGTCTGGTTCCATTGACTTCCATTAAAAGTAAAGTAGGTTTTTTCCTTCTCCTGTAAAGTCACCGTTTTGGAGATACAAGGTTTTCTTCCGACAGCAGTGAGATATTTGGAAATAAACTCGAGGAAAAAGCGAACAACTGATAAAAATACTTGGCTAAAATATGACGTCATAATGGGCTGCCGTCCAATCAGCTTCTTGTTGCTATGCAGTTTATACAGTTAATCTACACTGGTGGTGGTTGTTGTTGTTGTTGTTGTTGTTGTTTACAGGCTCTATAATTGGTCTAAACCTGCCTTTTTATGATCCACGCAGTTGGTCAGCGTACTAGGAACACTGAACACACCCGTCGACGAGTTTTGTGACGGAACATGATCATTTATTGGGATTGTCATATTTCCATCCCGTCCTGGGCAAAAATCAGTGACCATTTTAAAATTACACATTTATTGTGTCCACTCTTTCCTTCATTCCAGCTTCCGTTCTTCTCAGGAGACTCCCTTTCAGCTCCTCACAGAACCTGCAGACACACCTCCAAAGCTCAGTCTGAGAAGCTGGTTGATGATTTTCTGAAGTAATCAAACCCATTCAGTGGTGGGGTCTGGACTGTGGGGTGGTCAGTCCATCATTCAGCCCATTTTCTCATTGCGGTTCTTCTTGATCAGCTACACGTCCTTTCAGACCCACAGCGCTGAGTGGTCTTCTCACAGTGGAAGGATGGACAGAAACACCTGTGGATGTTTTCAGATCTGAAGCAGCTTGATGTTCTCCTCTCTCTCAGAGATCAAAGCTTTCAGTGCTGTTTATCTGATGGGGGTAGCTCTTCCAGGTGGTTGTTAGGAGCCACATTTTCTCTGTAGACTTTAATCACGTTATTGCAAACAGTTTTGCAAACTCTTCTCTCCATCTCCTAAAAAGTGATGAACTTGTACATAACGGCTGTCTTTGACTGGAAATGAAATTTCTGACATTGTTATATATTATATACTATATTATAAAATAATCAACACATTTATAGACATTTTCACTGGTTTTCGCTAAAAAATGTCCATGTTGGAAATAATGTAAGAAATGCTGTTCAAAGGAAGTAAAATTGCCACTGCAGGGACATCGTTTCATGCAATAAGCTGCTCTCGTATGTGTTAAAGTGTCTAGAAATGGGTTGAAAAGTCTGATTCCTTATAAAGAGAAACATTAGATATGCCGCATATATTTATAGATACCTGTACTTTTAAAATCCGAGTCACTTTAAAGGAAACGATGAATTAGATTTTAATTTTAATGGCTAGCCAGTAGATAAATGAAGCTTTACGGCCGCAGTCATGCTTCAGTCGAGTAACGTTACGGCTCATTTTGATGCCGAGTGCCGACGGCGCCCCCTTGTGGGGAGCCTTCAGTGAATGAGTGAGTACAATCCAGGTCCATGAGGTGCTTCACGTCTAAAAAGGCTCAACTTTCGAAACATTCCAGTCCCAGAAATCAGCCGAGAAATGTTGTTAAACGAGTAACTCTGTTATTTAGCTGCTGGTATCGTTCCGGTCTGTGGGCTAAATGTGACACTTTTAAAAAAAAATTTATTTTTACACTTTATTTTCTTTCATTTTTAAGTAAAATCTTAATCCGTGAGTCACGCTGTTGATGAAACACCTTCCAAATTGCTCAAAGACTATTTTCATTTGATCATTTTATAAGGATGACAACAGGTTAGAAATAATAAACCGTTGAACAGCCGAATAAAAGCAGATTTTTATGGAAATTTAAAAAAGTGAAAACTTCTTAACTGCTGACAATCAGGGCTGGATCACTCAGAAGTACCTCAGCACAACTACGATTCTTAAAAGGGAACTCCACCAGCTTTTTAAGATGTAAAAAAATAAATCAAATAAAATAAAAAAGTTTTTCAGAGTGGTTCAGAACCGTTCCCAGTGGTGGTGATAGGAACCAGACGTCCACCTCTAAAAGCTCCTCACAGAAAGTTCCTACATGACATGGTTTTAGGATTTTTGGCCTAAAATTGATTTTTTTTAATACGTTCATGGTGGGGGGGGGGGGTGTTGGGGTTGTGAGGCAGTCCTTTTTTTTAAATTTAGACTAACGCACTATATTTCTGACGCCTGGTTCCTGTCGCCACCACTGTAAAGAAATCCAGGTCGGTACGTTTCTCTGCAATCAACCGTTTCACACCAAACCACTCTGGATGACCGTGTACAGCTCAGCCACTGGATTATGCTGAAATTTTGAGCAGCTGGTGGAGTTCCCCTTTGAATGGTAGAGCGAGCATCGCACTGAACACTTTCTCCACCAGTTTAGATGATCTCAGCGCTGGCACGGTTTGGCCCAGGTTTTCTGTCTTTGAGGAAGTTGGGATATAAAAGTGAAATAAGGTGAACTTGGTGGAACCGGTTCTAGCTGTAATATCATGACTCATAACTGCACGGAGGAGGGCAGAAAAGCGCCCTTCATATCTGTAATGCCATTGTTGTTGACGTTATCTTCCTGATCTCCATATCTGCAAGATAATAAAGGTGTCTGTACTTTCTACTGCTGAGGTACCTTTACATTGATGTCGTCTTCTTTTCATGTGGTTTAATCGGTTTGATTCACCCAAAAAATAAACAAAAGAGCAGTGGGAATAAAAATGAAGGAGAAAATCAGGCAGAACATCATGACCACCTCCCTGTTTCTACGCTCATTGTCCACTGTATCAGCTCCACTGACCGTTCAGTTCCCCTCTGTAGTTCTACAGTTACAGCCTGTAGTCCATCTGTTTCTCTGATACTCTGTTACCCTGTTCTTCAGTGGTCAGGACCCCCATGGACCCTCACAGAGCAGGTACTGTTTGGGTGGTGGGTCATTCTCAGCACTGCAGTAACACTGATGTGGTGGTGTGTTAGTGTGTTGCGCTGGTCTGGGTGGATCAGACACAGCAGTGCTGCTGGAGTTTAAACACCTCAGTGTCGCTGCTGGACTGAGAATAGTCCACCAACCAAAAATGTGGGCAGCGTCCTGTGGGCAGCATCCTGTGACCACTGATGAAGGACTAGAGGATGACCAACACAAACTGTGCAGCAGCAGATGAGCTGTCGTCTCTGACTTTACATCTACAAGGTGGACCGACGAGGTAGGAGCGTCCAATAGAGTGGACAGTGAGTGGACACAGTGTTTAAAAACTCCAGCAGCACTGCTGTGTCTGATCCACTCGCACCAGCACAACACACACTAACACACCACCACCACGTCAGCGTTACTGAAGAACAGGGTAACAAATGGGGTTTAGACCTTAGATTGAGTGGGTGGGGCTAAATTGCTGTAGCTGAATGGGTGTGGCTAAACTGCTGTAGGCTGAATGGGCGGGGCTACACTGCTGTAGGCTGAGTGGGCGTGGCTGCGCTTCTGTAGGCTGAATGGGTGTTTATATGTAAATATGTTCAGGGTTGTGACATCACAGTCACGATTCATTCAGAACAGACTCTTTATAGCTTGTTTTTCATGTACGGACTGTAGAGTAAACGCCACATTCAGCGTTTACGCATGACATCAAACTAAAAAAGCGCCCCTTCACTTTTCACAAGAGCATGAATAACAGAACGGCGCCTGTCAGAAGGGAGGTGTTAAACCCGTTCCAAGAGTTCTCAAACGCAGCAGAACCAAATCTATAATTTGATGACCCAGAATCAAAATCATATGTAATTATGTGACTTGCCTGAGATTGTGGGACTAAGGCAGTTCAGGGCCAGGAAACATAACAGCCACAGCGGAAAAGTTTCCCTTTCCGCAAACTCTAAACGTTCCCCAGAGCACATAAACTGCCCTGAATCCAGTCGGCAGAAGATCCCACCCAGATTCTACTGTTCGACCGGAATTATGATGCGCCTTGCGACGTATTAAAACCCCTCTGACGGACGTTCGAGGAGATCCACCTAAACATCTGACTGAATGCCTCACAAATAATTTCCCATTTTTGGATTACAGGAACATCTTGATTAATCAGAACCCACAGAAGCTCGTCAGGAGCTGTGATTGGTCAATTAAACTGGTTATTTTAGCAGTTGCACCTTCTTGAGCCTCAATTTAGCAACACTGGTGTTTAAATCAAACATTTAGAACCCAAGCACCGCAGAAGAGCTCGTCCCCACAGTCGTGTGTGAAGGCTGAGGACATATTTTGAACATAAAAACACATTTTTCGGCGATTTTAACTGCAATAATCTATACATGACTATGAAATATATACATTAATTGACAGAAAACAAAAGCCAAATAAATGTTATAAAATATAATAAAAGTCCCCAGGAGTCGTGTCACTGGTGCTACCGCGCAACAAAAAAAAACTCTTATTTTGTAATAAAAGTCACGCCGATGACGTCAATCGACCTCCTTTGGCCTGTTTTCTGAGGATCTATGAAGAAAAGCTCATGGTGAGTTCACTGTGTCTCTCAGCTCTCAGAGATCTTCTCATTCAGCTCATGATCTCATATGAAGCTTCTAGCTGACGTCACTGGTGTGACCGACTTTATTCTGAGGTAAATGGATTAAATTGAATTTCACTAAAAAAGCAAAGAAATCTTACGGATATATTTTCCCTTCTCTACAGCAGACGGGTTTTGGGCAGCAGGACGCTAACATTTCTGCTACTGAGAGCTGATTGGTTGGCGAGCGGAGCAGCTCATTGGCTGCTCGCGCTCACCGACGTCGTGAACGTACATGTGGCCCTGTTTTAAACTCCTATAGCTCGAGTTTAAAAGCTCTTAAAATTATAACAGCGGTGTTCAAATGTTTTCTGCCCTCCTGTGTTCAGGAAATGATCGCATCATTTTACACAAACTGTTGAAAACTGTAAAAGCATTTATAAACTATGGTTTTGCTGAAATGCCCCATATTAACCCATTCATTTTGGCCTCGCTCGGGCGCGCCCCCTAGTGTCTGAGAAAGCCATAAGACATTGCAGAGCGGGAATTCTCTCTACAAGTTCTCTGACTTTACCTCAGATTGGCTCCATTTCTCTGGCTGAGTTGCTGAATAAAGACAGAACCACCGTTTTATGGTTTTGTTCGAGAACTGAGGTAGAAGTGTTCGCTCACAGTGGCTCGGCGGCTCGGCGAGCAGTCAGGACGGCATTTGCGTAGTGAATCATGGGTATTGTGAGACGACACTGATAGAAAATACACCACCAAAAACTGAATTCTGTCTGATCAATGCTGCATAGCCTGATAAATACCTGTTTTTTTTTGCACTAAAGGTTTTATGACCACTATGAATACATCATTGCTGTCAGCACAAAAAACCTCAAATCTTCATTTTTGTTGTTTCGATTTTTGACAGTCGTAAAATGCCTGTCGACCTTTACATCGTCTGTAAATTTCATGATGAATGAACCAAAAGAAACGGCGTAAAATGACCTAGAAAGACGTCTGGTTCCATTGACTTCCATTAACAGTAAAGTAGGTTTTTTCCTTCTCCTGTAAAAGTTCCCGTTTTGGAGATACGAGGTTTTGTTCTGAGAGCGATATCTAGTATATTGTTGCTGACCAAAGAAAAAGGCATCTCCAAAACGGGACGCTGACAGGAGAGACCAACATTAGCTTGGTTGTATTTATTAGAGCGCAGATCAGTGGCTAGGCCAGCAGTCTGTGGGCTGACACCACATTTGTGAAGTGCATCTTGGGTATTGTAGTGAGGACAACTCTGACCAGAGATAAAAAACAATATGGAAAAAAAATGTGAATTTTGTCTAATCAGTGCTGCAAAACACGACGAATAGGTGGTTTTAGGCCCCAATTCCAGAAACAAGTTCTAAGACCACTATGAAGATCATCTTCTTCTAAGCCGCTTCTCCCTCTGGGGGCACTGGAGCCCATCCCAGCCGTCATCGGGCAGACCACTGTGAGTATGTACAGTCTATTGTTGCTGACCAAAGAAAAATGCATCTCTAAACCAGCAACTTTACACCTTCTAAACATCTAACGCAGGTAATATAAAGATTTTGGAGCATTTCTGTTGGTCCATTCTTCATGAAATTCTCACGTGAAGGACGTCTGCTGTGTTCAAATGATGTAGGACAATTAAAATAAGTACTTTTTTTGGATAGCAACAATATAAAAGTGCATATATGGATAAAAACAATAAAAAAAAAAACATGGAATAATCAATGTGGAGTTTTTTTAATCAGTTGACATGCTGATGAGGACACAGGCAGCCAATGAAACTGCGATCTGTGAACCTGCCAGTCTCGATGAGTGTGGAGGAGGAGGAGGAGGGGGAGGAGGAGGAGGAGGAGGAGGAGGAGGAGCAGTCTCTGCCAATGCAGTGCTGTGAATGCATATCAGTATGTGAACAGTCCGCTTCCATTGAGCTACTGTGAAAAAGCCCAGACACGCTGGGTTTTCACACTGAAATAGTTCTGAAGACGTTGAAGCCTGACAGCGCGGTGGAGATGAGTATCCCGGGTAACTGCGGGTGCCAGTGGAGCTCCTTCACCTCCTTCTGGCCTTGATGGAGGAACAGCAGCTGCGGCGGGAGCTCCTTCAACCCATCTGCCCGCTCGCCCACGTCACATGACTCTACCGACAGATCCCACTGGCTGACGACGTCGTCCGCTCCGGCGGCGGCAAACACGCTGGAGTCCACCGGGTTCCACTCCACGGAGGTGATGGGGGCGCTGTGCTGCTTAAAGGTGGCCACCGCTCGGCCGGACTGAGGGAGGAGGTCATTAATATTCGTTAGGTGGCAGATTTTGTAACGGCTCCCATTTGCACAACATGATGTCTAATTTTCAGTGTTAATTTAACACCTTCCAACGTTTCACCCACAGATTTCCATACAGAGGTAATAACGGTCAAACGTGTCAATCTGCGATGCCTCGTTTAAGTGAGTACAGCCAAGTCCAAGTGCATGTTCAACTGAATAAAGCGAATTATCTACAGCCACTGTCTGATTACTCTTTAATATTTAACTGAGAAACCAAATACGCAGCTTTAGAAACGCTGGTTTCTGGCTGACCGACACAACAGCAGCCTCAGGTTAACCACCTGGATCTCGGGGTCTCGCTGAGCTGGAGCTGTGGGCGATTAGCTTCACGGCTGGGAGTTTGAAATAGTAAAATCACAGCGTGTAGTGTTTAGAATTTTTAGCTGTTTTTGGTCTTTTTGGGGTTTCTATGTTGTCTCTGATTGCTTCTGAAACACTTGCACCTGCTGGGGGGTGTAAATATTTACTAACTACTAAGCTCAACGTTAAAACTAATTTGTGGTGTGCAGCCCATTCTGTTTTACACACACACACACACACACACACACACACACACACACTTACTTTCTCGGGGGTGTGGGGGTTGGGGGGGGGGGGGGGGGGTGCTGGAGCCTTTCCCAGCGGTCATCGGGCGCTAATGCACAGACCTGAAACACTCACGTTACAACTAGGCAACATTTGGACCTGCACACAGCTGGTGCAACCAGCCACTGTTTGGACTGATGGACATCACTACTGGACAATCCTCACATTGGGCTTAACTATAAAATGCTGCCCAGATAAAGCAAACAGTGCCTGTGTTTAGCTAAATGTGGCTCTTCGGAAGAAAATGCTCACCTGGAACTGCCTCAAGTCCCACACCTTCAGGAGTCCATCATCACCTCCAGACAGCAGGAACGGTTCCGTTCTGTTCCAGCTGATGACGTTGACGTCTGCTGAGTGAGCCTCATTGGCCGAAAGCATGGAGTTGGGCGGAGCTCTGATATCCCAAATACGAACGGACTGATCCACTGAACAGGAGGCGAAAACCTGAAAAAACAACCGTTCACGACAAACGTAACTACAGAATAGAGGTGCAGATCTGACTGGAAACAACGACGTGTCATGAAACATCGAGTTTGGATATAATTTTATTGATATACTTCCATCCATCCATCCATCATCTTCCGCTTCTCCGGGGTTCGGGTCGCGGGGGCAGCATCCTGAGCAATGAGGCCCAGACCTCCCTTTCCCTTTTGATTGATATACTTACACAAGCTTAAATTAAGAACTGGTTTTTTTGGGGGGTCAAATTTAGACAATGGAAACAACCATGACCTCGAATGGCCTTCTGGCCCAAAAATTAACCACCGAATATAGTTAGAATCAAATTATGGTGATACTCAATGGTCATTTTTGGGCCAAAGTGCCAGGCAGGGTCTGTTGATGCATCCAGTTCAGACTGATTTCTCCACTCCTCTTGCTGCTAATGACTTACTGTAGCTTCAGTGGGTGACCACTGGAGGTCCTCCACAGACTTTGTGTGCGAGCTGAAAGGCCGCTGGTCAATCTGCCAGGACGCTCCGCCCTCCCTCGGCTCCCAGACATGAATGTTCTTCTTACAGTCTCCACTCGCCAGACGGCCTTACAGACAAAAACCAGACAACAAATCACCAACTTACTCTCACAAAGACCAACTGTAACCGTCTGCCGTCCTCTAAAGACATACTCTGCATATAGATAATACACTGTGCAAAAGTCCCCCTTCATTTACTTAGTTTATACTTAAAAGACATTAAGGCCCAGTCCCATTTCTTATCTTTCCCCCTTACCCTTTGCTTTCAACCGTCACTCTAACCCCTTTGAACTGAGGTACAAGGGGTAGTGGTTGAAATCTTAGCATTCGAACAGGGGCTGAAGTCAGATATTCACCAGATTCTTGATGGAATTTTCCTGTTCCACCTTAAACGGCGCAGCAGTGACATTCTGACGCTTCAGGCGTCAGAACTGCTGGACTGTTTAAGGTGGAACGGGAAAGTTAGCCAGCTAGTGGGTATCATAATTTTTTTAAACAGAGAAAATTCTCACATTTGTGGGTTTCTCTGGTCTCTTGTTCTCCGTCTCGGCTGTTTTTCCTCATGTCTCTCTGTTTGGAGTCTCTGAATAAACCTCCACCTGGAGGGTCATGTAGCCCCAACACTTCAGCCCACCCCTCTATCTCAACAAGAATCGGGACCCCCACCCCTAGACAAGAACACACAAAACTACTCTTCTGGGAAGGCTTTACACTGGATGCTGGAACACAGCTGTGAGGATCTGATTGAGCATTAGTGAGGTCAGGTACTGATGTGGGTCAGTCAGCACTGGATCGCTCCCACTCATCCCAAAGGTACTGGATGGAGCTCCATCACTCCAGGGAACACAGTTCCACTGCTCCACAGCCCAATGCTGGGGGGCTTTATACCCCTCTAGCCCACACATTGAGCACGGCGTTCTTAGACTCATGTGAGGCTTCTCCAGACAGTCCCATTCTACTGGTCAGTGCTTTTCTATGGATACAATCTGAGCACAACTGAACACCCATATCAGCCCAGACTGACCCACTAAATAGCCGCCTGGAAGCCTGTGGACAGCGTATTTTGTATACGGTGCATCCTACTGCCGTCTCGTGTTCTATACTGCAGCATAACACACAGTAAATCTCCACTGCATATACTCACCTGGCACTTTGGGAGACCAGTCAATGGCGAAGCCTTCTGTCATGTGACCTGAAAAGCTAAATAAGGGCGTGGCCTCCTTGTTCTGCTTTATGAACGCTGCCATGGCCGTAGAACTGTGAGCCGCCTCCAACTGCGGCCGAAGATCAAAAATCTCCACCTGACCTTTCTCTGACCAAACGGCAGCCAATGACTGCTCACCTAGCTTGGTCACCTGGTTTAGAAGGAGGAGAAGAGAGCAGAAACAAATCCTTACGGAAAAGCAACTGAAAAATGTCCATCTGGTGCTGGTGCTTTTAAATCTCATTACTGGTTATGGCCGCAACAAAAGATTATTTAGGAATTACTAAGGAATCTGGAATTTTGTAAACTATTTTTCAGATTTGAATCCATTAACTGAGCCATTTGCTGTTTCCTCCCAGTGCAGCCCACAGTGCCACCATCATTTAATGTTCCATCTGTGCAATAAGCAACTTTTCTTAATGATGCATATCGCCCACTACGCCTCCTGTAGTGTATTACAGTCTGTCAGAGCGACTGTGTGGATCATATGAACATTATAGAGCTTTTTAAATGAAACAGTAGAAGCCGTATCGCCCACTACGCCTCCTGTAGTGTATTACAGTCTGTCAGAGCGACTGTGTGGATCATATGAACATCATAGAGCTTTTTAAATGAAACAGTAGAAGCCGTATCGCCCCCTACGCTTCCTGTAGTGTATTACAGTCTGTCAGAGCGACTGTGTGGATCATATGAACATTATAGAGCTTTTTAAATGAAACAGTAGAAGCCGTATCGCCCCCTACGCTTCCTGTAGTGTATTACAGTCTGTCAGAGCGACTGTGTGGATCATATGAACATTATAGAGCTTTTTAAATGAAACAGTAGAAGCCGTATCGCCCCCTACGCTTCCTGTAGTGTATTACAGTCTGTCAGAGCGACTGTGTGGATCATATGAACATTATAGAGCTTTTTAAATGAAACAGTAGAAGCCGTATCGCCCCCTACGCTTCCTGTAGTGTATTACAGTCTGTCAGAGCGACTGTGTGGATCATATGAACATTATAGAGCTTTTTAAATGAAACAGTAGAAGCCGTATCGCCCCCTACGCTTCCTGTAGTGTATTACAGTCTGTCAGAGCGACTGTGTGGATCATATGAACATTATAGAGCTTTTTAAATGAAACAGTAGAAGCCGTATCGCCCCCTACGCTTCCTGTAGTGTATTACAGTCTGTCAGAGCGACTGTGTGGATCATATGAACATTATAGAGCTTTTTAAATGAAACAGTAGAAGCCGTATCGCCCCCTACGCTTCCTGTAGTGTATTACAGTCTGTCAGAGCGACTGTGTGGATCATATGAACATTATAGAGCTTTTTAAATGAAACAGTAGAAGCCGTATCGCCCCCTACGCTTCCTGTAGTGTATTACAGTCTGTCAGAGCGACTGTGTGGATCATATGAACATTATAGAGCTTTTTAAATGAAACAGTAGAAGCCGTATCGCCCCCTACGCTTCCTGTAGTGTATTACAGTCTGTCAGAGCGACTGTGTGGATCATATGAACATTATAGAGCTTTTTAAATGAAACAGTAGAAGCCGTATCGCCCCCTACGCTTCCTGTAGTGTATTACAGTCTGTCAGAGCGACTGTGTGGATCATATGAACATTATAGAGCTTTTTAAATGAAACAGTAGAAGCCGTATCGCCCCCTACGCTTCCTGTAGTGTATTACAGTCTGTCAGAGCGACTGTGTGGATCATATGAACATTATAGAGCTTTTTAAATGAAACAGTAGAAGCCGTATCGCCCCCTACGCTTCCTGTAGTGTATTACAGTCTGTCAGAGCGACTGTGTGGATCATATGAACATTATAGAGCTTTTTAAATGAAACAGTAGAAGCCGTATCGCCCCCTACGCTTCCTGTAGTGTATTACAGTCTGTCAGAGCGACTGTGTGGATCATATGAACATTATAGAGCTTTTTAAATGAAACAGTAGAAGCTGTATCGCCCCCTACGCTTCCTGTAGTGTATTACAGTCTGTCAGAGCGACTGTGTGGATCATATGAGCATTATATGTTATATAATTATACTATTAATTATATTATTATACATTACAATCAAAAGATAGAACCGGTCACTCACTTTGACTCTGTTTATTCCTCCATAGTGGGGCACCATGGCCAGCTCCATCTGAGGCTTCTTCTCAACATCCTCATCTTCATCACTCTCACTATCACTGCTCTGCTCCTCTTCCTCGTTGTCGTTGTCTTTCTCAGTGCCGTAGAGGTTGTGCATGCGCATGACAATGAGCCTGGAGAGAGAGGGTGACTCGTTATTCCTGGACCTGATCAGGTCATATTCAAGTCTCAGAGGTTTCTAAGTGGGATCGGTTTAAAGCGTGACACTTTCTCTCACCGACTGACCTGTTGCTAAGCGCCGTGTCCGCCTGGGTTCCGGCACACAGCAGCATGGACAGAGGAAAGGTCTCTCTGCCCTCTCCATCACCGTCCCGCAGCACATCGAAGCTCAGACACGGAGCACCTGAAGAGGACATTCAGAAGGTTTACTGATGTTATTTTATTACTTTTTTATGCCATTTTAAAGTAAGCAACAAACACTTTCTACCGTCAGTGACTGAAAGACTGAAACATTCAAATGAAAGTGACTGAACAGCTGGACATTTCTAATTTCTATCATCAGTGACTAATAAATATGACCAAGCAACTTCACAGCGACCGAGCGGCCGCACACTTCTACTGTCAGTGACAGAGCAGCTGCACATTTGTGTGGAGGTGTGGACGTACCTGCCTGACACTGGTGGTACAGTAGAGGGGTGTGTCTGGAGGTGTGTGGAGTGTGTGTGGAGGTGGTGGAGGTACCTGTCTGACACTGGTGGTAGAGTAGAGGGGAGGTGTGGAGGTGTGTGGAGTGTGTGTGGAGGTGGTGGAGTGTGTGTGTGGAGGTGGTGGAGTGTGTGTGGAGTGTGTGTGGAGGTGGTGGACTGTGTGTGGAAGTACCTGTCTGACACTGGTGGTAGAGTAGAGGGGGGGTGTGGAGGTGTGTGGAGGTGGTGGAGTGTGTGTGGAGTGTGTGTGTGGAGGTGTGAGTGTGTGTGGAGGTGGTGGAGTGTGTGTGGAGGTGGTGGAGGTACCTGTCTGACACTGGTGGTAGAGTAGAGGGGAGGTGTGGAGGTGTGTGGAGTGTGTGTGGAGGTGGTGGAGTGTGTGTGGAGGTGTGAGTGTGTGGAGTGTGTGTGGAGGTGGTGGAGTGTGTGTGGAGGTACCTGTCTGACACTGGTGGTAGAGTAGAGGGGGGTGTGTGGAGTGTGTCTGGAGGTGTGTGGAGTGTGTGTGGAGGTGGTGGAGTGTGTGTGTGGAGGTGTGTGTGTGTGTGTGTGGAGGTGGTGGAGTGTGTGTGGAGTGTGTGTGGAGGTGGTGGAGGTACCTGTCTGACACTGGTGGTAGAGCCGGTAAGCGGAGCGCTCCATCTCCAGCTCCTCTCCGGGCTCCAGCGGCTGCAGACCGGGCACGTACACTCTGCTCTCCCCGCCTCCGCCCTTCTCCTCCTCCTCCATGTCTCCATCCTCGCTGCCTCCTTCCTCCATCTCCTCCACTCCTTCATCTTCTGGAGAACACGTGCCTTCCCCGCGCGCGGCCATTTCGAGAAGAAGCTCAAAAAGAAAAACACAGCGCCACGCACTTCCGTCTACGTCATTTGCGTCGTTTAAAGCCTTTTAAACATTTAATTCATTTAATTTCATTTTTAATTTTTTTAAACATTTATATACATCCATGTTCATGCGGTTCATCAAATTTCATACTTTGTTTTTAGATATGAAGTCAGATTTTTTTCTTCAACCAACACACATTTTCCTTCTTTCTTTTTTTTAAATTAGACTAAAATATAATCTATACGTGTTTTTAAAGCTTAAACTCAAAGTTCAGTCAGACAATAAACACAGTTTAATTAAAACATAAATCATATTTAATTACATTTTTAAATGACCATTTTTCCACATTCATACACGTGGATAAAAGTTCGACGTCCAATTGTACAAAATAAAAGTCTATTCACCATCTGACTTTACAAGGCCAAAAAATCCCCAAATGGCTTCATATATTTGTCTAAATACATATTAAAATGTAATTATTTCTTTAAATGTAATTATTTATTATTTCTTTAAAAAACACACCTTCACTTACATTAATTCGTATTACATGCTCTAATACTCTCAGACCCCATGGTGTAGCGATAACATTGCATACACAGTAAACAGGAAAATTGTGAATTTAAATAGACACTAAAAAAAACACTCATCATCATTAAAATAAACATTAATTATAGAAAAATAGAATAATAAAATAATAGAAATATCAGAAGGTCCTGAAATGAGCACTAAAGTGACATAAGGCACAATCAGATTAAGGCCTGTGGGTATAAATATTGCAAATATAAACAGTAGTGCAGTAATACCGAGCTTATGGAGCAGTTAAAGATAAAGTGATGGTAACAGTCTCTGAGAATGTCCGAGTTCAGTATTGGGGAGTGAGGGGGGGTCAGGAACCTGTGTTTTGGTCCAAACTTCATGGGTGGAGGGGGCAGAAAAGGGGTGGGGGGCAAAGAGGGGGTGGGGGCACAGTTATTAAAGATTAACTGAGGATTTAAGCTTGGAAAAAGAAATTAAGAGGCAAATTCACAGAATAACAGACAGTTAGGCTTGAATGGATCACAACAAACCTGTTCACACCGTCACACAAACTGGACAGAGAAAACTTTTATTCTGCAGAGAAATTCTGTCATTAAAAGTTCAAAACTCAATATCAGAAGGTCTAACCTGTTTAGTCTGGAATAGTCGACCCTGTCACTGGTTCTACGTGATCCTGGGTGTTATTTGGCTCGTAAGCATGGGCAGTATTAGTTAGCTTTATGGAGAGAGTCCAGGCCTGCCGGTCAGCATGTGTGCAGCACCTGCCCGTTTCAATCTCACTGCTGCTAACCGTTTGGACATCGTGCATCAAGCAAAAAGCCGTTCCAGCATTAAAGCACTGATGGATGATGCTGGGGTAACATTCCCCTCCAAAAACACCAAAGTTTAAGCTCATTATACATGCAATGCAGTGTGTCTTCAAAGCGTAGAGGTTTAAATAAGACTATTCAGGCAAAACCAGTTCCTTTAAACTGGGCAGAGAAACTCAGCTAGTCGTCTTTAATCAGAGTCCTCCAGCTCGTTAATAAGGGGTTTTTCCTACAAGCAGGAAGGCCACAGCTGGTGGTCTTGAATGGTCTAGGTCAGGGGCAGTGACATAACTACTGGGGAAGCAGGAAGGGCAATCGCACTGGGGCCCATTGTGCATCTTTCTTAGGCCCCTCATGTCTTTTCTTAGCAACATACCTCACCAGTCACCTTCTACCAGCCCTAACATCTCTTTATCTGCCTATTTTATCATGCATCTCATTCATGAAATGGGTCCTTCACAACCTGCAACATAATACATTCACTATTTACCCCTTTAAAATGGTAAATAATCAAATTTAGGCACTCTCTGTCATAAACACACTATGGGTTCACACCTCACTCTGTCGTAGTGCACTCTATCGCAAACACACCACATCGACCAATAGCTTGTCCTACCTCTGATTAATGTGCAGTAATGTGCAATATCTACAATTTCTGTGCAATATCGTCATCACCTGCTCAGAAATCTGCAATATCCATACAACTGCATGTGTAAGCTGTAAATTTGTATAGTTTCTTAATTAAGTTAAGTGATACTTTTTTAATCCCACAAACGGGGAAATTCCACCTCTGCATTTAACCCGTCCGTGAAGTGAAACACCACATACACACTAGTGAACACACACACTAGGGGGCAGTGAGGACACTTGCCCGGAGCGGTGGGCAGCCCTATCCACGGCAGAGCAATTGGGGATTAGGTGTCTTGCTCAAGGACACCTCAGTCATGGACTGTCGGTGCTGGGGATCGAACCGGCAACAACCTTCCGGTCACAGGGCCAGTTCCCTGACCTCCAGCCCACGACTGCCCCGAATTCTATTTATATATTAATAAATAAATATTAATATATACTATATATTAATTCTATTTTTTATAGTTTTCTGCTAACAGATGCCTTGTTTATTTATTTATTTCTATAGTATATCTGATACTCTGTATTTTGTATGATGCACATCTTTGTCTACTTACTGCTCTTTATCTTCTTACTGTGTGTTCTGCTGCAACAATGCAAATTTCCCCCAGTGGGATAATAAAAGTCTAATCTTATCTTATTTAGGTTTACATTTAGGTTGATGTTTGATGCTATAGTGGCTATATTTGCACGCATTCAGCGCATCCCTTTTTTGGGATATTGTCATGTTTGTAGTCTCAAATAGTCTCCAACAGACTCAGTGGTCTCCAGTATCCCTGATTAGCCTTGAATGGTTTCAGATTCTCTGAGAATCTCAAATGATCTTGAATTGTGTTAAATCGTCTCAAATGGTCTCGGATAGTCTAAAGTGGCCTTAAATAGCCTCAAAATGTTTTGAATAGTCCTGAGTGGTCTTGAATATGTTCTCACAAACATTCTCGCAGAGTCTCAAATGGTCTCCAGTAGCCTCAAATCGCCTTGAATTGTGGGTCTTGAATAGTCTCAAATTTCCTCGTATAGCCTTGAACAGACTCAAATGGTCTGGAATGGCCTCAAAAAGGTCTCAGTAAGATGGAGAGATGGACTGGCCAGCTGTTAGCAGCTCTAATCTGTCTAACGTCTGTCAAAAATGAGATTGGTATGTGTTTATTACTCGCTATGGTTATACTTTGTTATTTAAACCTTCCTGGCAGAGGGGCCCATTCATGTACGTGGTGGTTGGATAGTGTAGTGGTTAACACCTCTGTCTTTGACACTGGGGTTCAAACCCCCACCAGGTTGTTAGAATCTGCACTAGTGGGTGGAATTAGACCGGACTAAATTGGGGGAAATACTAAAATAAAGACACCCCTGGTGTAGACTGTTCTCTAGATGTCTGAAACATTCTTGTATAATTTCAGTCTCAATCAGTCCCAAATATTTGGGAATGTTCCTCAACTGTCCAAAATATTCTTGTATGGTCTTGAATAGACTAAAGCTCTCACATAGACTCAACATGCCACAATGGTCTCCACATCCTCAGATGGTCTCGAATAGTTTTAAGTTCTCTGGGAATCTCAAATGGCCGAGAGTTGTCTTGAATAATCTCAAATCATCTCAAGATTGTCTCAAAAGGTCAAATGTCTTGAATACTCCAGAATGGTCATGAATAATCCTGAATGGTCCTAATTGGTCTCAAATAGACTCCAGCAACCTCAAATTGGCTTGAATGGTTTTGGATTCTCTGAGAATCTCAAATGGTCTAGAACTGTCTTGAATAGTCTCAAGTGGCATGGTCTAAAATGGTCTTGAATGGCCTCAAAATGTTTAGAATAGACCTGAATGGTCTCGAGTTTGTTCATGCAAAACATTACCATGTAGTCTCGATTGGTTTCAATTGGTTTCAGTAGCCTCGAATAGCCTTTAATGGTTTTGGATACTTGAAAAACTTCAAATGGTCTTGAATAGTCTCACATCTGCTCATACACGCTCAAATAGACTCAAGCGGTCTCAAATAGTCTCAGAAGGTCTGGAATGGCTTTAAAATGTCTTGAAATGGTTTGAATGGGCTCAAAAAGTCTTAGATAGTCTCGGCCCAGTAAGGTGGAGAGACGGACTGACCAGCTGTTGGCAGCTCTTATCTATGTCACAGTGATCTTCTCCAGTATAGTCAGCCTCCTGAGCACCCTGATGTTCTGTAAACACAAGAGAATAGAAACACCTGCGTGCCCAAACACATACAAACCACAGACCTCACAGAGACGGAGAACAGAAGAAATACACTACTGTTCAACAGTTTGGAACCATTTTGGTCTAAATAGTGTTATTTTATTTAATAACAGCTTAAATACTGCAGATTAAAACATTATGAACTAAATACTGTAGTGCACTTATAGATATTTTATTTATATTTCAAGTTTGTGGGGTAACAATAAGTTTATATGTGCTGTAATTATCTGTTAAGATCTAAACAGATTACTCTGGATGTTTATTGTATTATAGAGGTTTTATAGCTTTGTCAGTCAGTTTAGAATCATCTACAGCTCTGTTTGTCATTCTAGATGCATCTAACATTATTTTCAAGAGAAATTCCAAAGTTTCTGCTTAATCTCAGTGTGTGAGGTGTAATCAGAGATTCAGAGAGGGTTCGGTGTGAAATGGTTCAGATGTCTTTACAATGGTGGTGATGGGAACCAGGGGTCGCCATGACTACAACACAGATATAGACACTTTATTTACCATCCAGAACCACCAGAGAACCTACACGAGTCTTTTGAGTTCATATGGAATGTTGATGCTGGAAAAACTGAAAAAATATGTTTTTTTTTTGGCAACTGGTTTTCTTCATCCAGCATAAAAAATGTTTAAGGCCAAAATCTTCTCAAAACTATTGTAAAACTGCAATTATTATGTTGTATCAGGCAGTGAATTCATAACCATCTCGTGTAGGAACTTTCTGTGAGGAGCTTTTAGAGGTGGACGTCTGGTTCCTATCACCACCACTGTGAACAGCTCTGACTCAGTAAAATCAGTGGAATCCCCCTTCAAACATTATATTCCATATAGTCACAGACTACCATCCGCATATTAACCCTTTATTATTGCACATATATCCATATTTATCTACCTGCTGTGTGACTTATTCAAGACGTTAGTTAGTATATGCATTACTACTTGGAGTTTGGATTCTGGGGCCGAATTCCAGAAACTTCTTAAGTCTGAAATCTTATCTGCTTAGTCACCATGACGACTTCAGTCCAGACTGAATTTGAGACAGTAGCTCTTACTGAATATCAGCTCCTCCCTTCATCATCTCATCATTACCTCCAGATCAGAAAACAGCATCACACAAACATCCTAACTAGACTAAACCCCCTAAATCCTGTCCTAACTTTAGGATGAACCCCAGCAGGGTCCTGAATTCTGTTTAAGGCCCGTTTCTCTGGTTCTGAGGCGGCTGAGTCAGGTGGCGTAGTTCACTACCAGCATAATGAGCTCCATTTATTCCTACTGTAAAACGCGGCTTTCACTGGGAGATGTTTTTCTCTTCTAACTCTGCGCTTTAAACATCTCAGACGCTGCCAACTCCAACTCCACCGCCCCTCTGATTACCTTCCTGTGTTAATGTAGATGTTGAAATATTACAGTGATGGTGGTGAATAATGAGGAGGCGGAGCTGAACATGTGGCTGTTTATTAGGAGGAGGAACGTTAGTGCCCTCAGCTAAAGCGTTTGGGAAATGGAGACTGAAACTGGGGAGCGGAGACGCTCTGATAAACAGCAGGGGGCGCTCTCACAGCATTCACAACTTACAGTTTCTCGTGCTTTTCTTTGACCTTTTTTACATCAGTTAGGGTAGCTAGCTGCCTGGCTAACTAGCTGCCTGGCTAACTAGCTTGATTAT
Source organism: Pygocentrus nattereri (assembly GCF_015220715.1). NCBI lineage: Eukaryota > Metazoa > Chordata > Actinopteri > Characiformes > Serrasalmidae > Pygocentrus > Pygocentrus nattereri. The sequence continues at coordinate 48,824,124 of NC_051213.1, read as the reverse complement.
GTGTTTACGTTTGCTAGGTAACAGACATAACAGTTGATTGTCAACGTTGATCAAGTGAGTTAAGATTTCTTGAATTGAGATAAGTTGCGGTAAGATAAGATAAGATTCCTAAATGAAGCTCAGTTTTGCTTCTGTAAGACAAATTTGTGAAAAATCACATCTTGACCTGTCAGATCTGAAGTTAAGACAGAAAGACAGGAAGTTTCTGTAATACAGCCCCTGGTTCCAACTAAATATTTGAAAGTTGTACAGGACTGACATATAAAGACTGGCTTTAAGAGACTGAAAACACTGAGTAAATGATTTGAGTAAGTCAAATAAATGGACATGTGCAGTAATATAAGGCCTAATTAACTGACCATAGTGTATATGGTATAAATAGGCTATAGCGCTCACGATACTCGACTGCAAGTGCAAAGTAGTTTTCATTGGCTTCAAGGTGAACGGACATGAGCGTAGGCCTCAGAGAAAGGAAATGTGGTTTGTTCTGATGTGGTGTCCTCTCACTTCCTTTAACACACTTCTGCAGACACGCATAGCTCGAACATACACTTGACCTATAACTGTGAGTGTTCCTGTGGGACGCTTCACTCTACTTATAGCTGACTAAATGTTGTTCTTGCTCCTTCTGTTCTTCTCAGACTTTAGACACAGTGATGCAATGACGCATTAGTCACTGTAGCATAACAGGACACAATGAAATGTTCCATAATTGAAGCAAGGCCTCTTTGAGAGTGACTAATACTGGGAGAATCCACCATTTATCAACATGTACAGCATAATTAAATGGTTAAGATGCCAACAAAATCATTGGGAATGGTTTGCCGTGGTTTGGCCTTCTAGAGAAACTCACAAAGTCAGAATTGTTCTCAGTGCTGGTGATAGGAACCAGATGTCTGAAGAGTTTAATGCATCTGATTTCTTTATAGTGGTGGTGATGGGAACCAGGGGTCACCATGACTACAACACAAATTTAGCCATTTTATTCACCATCCAAAACCACCATGAACTGAGTTTGTATGGAATGTTGATGATGGCAAAATGAGGAAAACCTGAAAAAAGAAGTTTAGTTTGGGGACTATTTTGACGCACAGCACCCTGCATATTATGTATCCCTCCACCATGAATGGATTTTAAGGCCAAAATCTTCTCAAAAATGTCCTACAACAACGTCTCAGGTATCAGGCAGTGAATTCAGAACCATTTCATGTAGGAACTTTCTGTGAGGGAGATTTTAGAGGTGGACGTCTGGTTCCTATCACCACCACTGTGAACGGCTCTGAATCTTAAGCATTTCATTTTGCAGAGGTGTTTGAAAAGCAGTGAGATTCTCCTGACTATCTGCAGGTGTAGGACACAAAACAATGCCGACTCTAACTACAGTATGCTAACAAGCTAGCAATAAACTGGGGGGCATTTCTCCCTACTGTTGTTTTTCTATGCAGTTAGCTGAAGGAAGGCACTGTGGGAACAAAAGCAGTCTGTTAAGCTGGTGTTGTTTGTGCCAACATCTGCCCGTCCCTGTCCAGCTGAGGCCAGTCACACTGGTCCTTTCACACTTACTGCAAATAAACAAAAGTGCAAATAAACAGTTCCAGCCTCCTCTCTTCTGGGAAGCTTTCCACAAGATTTTGGGGTGTATCTGTGGAAAATGGTACCCATTCAGTCAAAAGAGCATTTGTGAGGTCAGACACCGATGTTGGGCGAGAGGGCCTGGCTCACAATCAATGTTCTAGGTGTTCAGTGGGGTTGAGGTCAGGGCTCTGTGCAGGCTACTGGGGTTCTTTATGGAGTTGCTTTGTGCACAGGGGCTCTTCATGCTAGAACAAGAGAGGGTCTTCCCCCAACTGCTAAAATGTCATTGTATGCTGCAGCATTAACACCACCCTTCACTGGAACTGAGGGGTCCAAACCCTGAAAAACAGCCCCAGCTCATCATCCCTCCTCCACCAAACTTTACTGTTGGCAGTATGCATTCCTGTAGGTGGCATCCTCCTGGCATCCACCAAAACCAGATTCAGACTGCCAGATAGTGAAGCTGATTCATAAATCCAGAGAACAGATCAGTGAGTCTCTTTCCCTTCATTCCATCTTCCATTCTTTACAGGAGACTCACTTTCAGCTCCTCAAAGAATCTGCAGACACGCCTCCAAAGCTGTTCAAACCCATTCAGTGGTGCTGAGGTCTGCACTCTGGGGCGGTCAGTCCATCGTTCAGCTTCTTTGTTTGATGTGTCTGTCTCCTTTTCTCAGTGAGGTTCTTCTTGATCAGCTACACATCCTTTGAAATGGTCTTCTCACAGTGGAAGGTTGGACAGAAACACCTGTGGATGTTTTCAGATCTGAAGCAGCTTGATCTTCTCCTCTCTCTCAGAGATGAAAGCTTTAAGTGCTGTTTATCTGATGGGGGCAGTTTTGGGATGAACCAGGTCTTCCAGGTGGTTGTTAGGAGACACGTTTTATCTTTATATTTGAACTGCTGTTTGTTTCTCTTCCTTACGCAAGTGAATGATCTTTTGTCTCATCTGTTCAGAAATATCTCCTGAAAAAAAAATTAAGAACTAATTTCTTTTGGCTGTTTTGAGTGTTGGGTGGTCTCTAACTTTTGTGCAGTACTGCAAACATCTCACTTCTGTTCAGTTACAATTCTTTAGGAAGCCTTAAGAGATCTCAAAGCTTATCAGAGTTCAATTCAGTTATGCTGGTCTGATTCTGAATTGTGTTTAAAAAATACACAGAATACACAAATGTAAATACAGGAAACATATACCCATTAGTGGAATTTTGGAATTAGGCATATTTCAAATGTTCCCAAATCAGTGCAGTTGGATCGCCACTTTGGGAATTATGTCAGACTGAGGAGCTGAGCTGGAGGGAAATTGGGTGGAGGGGGTGTTGTTTGCTCAGTGACTCAGTTTGCTTCAGGAGCTTTCATTTTAGCGTTTCCATACTTGCTTGCTGGCGCTTCAGTAAGCACAGTAATGCTGATTCCCCATAACCATGCCATAAAGGCACCATGCCTATAGCAGGGTTACAGATCAGCAACCCAGATGGTAAGAAGAGCCATTTTGTCTTTTCAACCAAAATCAAACCATCTTGAGAGCCACATTTTATGTCTGTTTTACCATCTTGGCTGTAAATATGACTCAGTATGTGCTGATGTGCCAGTACAGGCTAAAAATATAATATGAACAAAAACCCTTACTTTCCTCTGCTTTAAGCTTCAGCTCAGCTATAGTCACTTTTCTCGCATCTCCAGCAGGAAACTTTTCCCAAAGTGGAAGCTTCTTGCAAAATGTCTCTCAATGTTTGACTTTTTATGAGGCTGAAGTCGCTTCTCATTCTCCAGCTTCTTGTTTGAATTTTCCCTTTCCCTTTGCCATTCAGCCAAACGGACTATCATTAGCATGGTCTGCATTGTTTGTTCGTCACGTTCTGTACCTCATACCTGAGAAAGAATTCCAACCAGTGTACCCGACCACCCGCTTCTGATTTATTATCCAATGTAAATACTTTATCATCACTGTTTGTTTACATGCAAAGATTTTTGCCAATCCGACTGAACACATTCCGCTAATAGATTAAGACTGAGGTGTTTACTCACTCTACTCAACAATCTGATGAAAATCTCCATTTACTTGCTCACTACACGTAATCAGATTAAAAATTCTGAGCATGAGCAGAGAACCTCTTAACGTAGATGTTACCATGACAATGTGCATCACGTGAGTCCAGTCAGAGTGAGATGAGCAGCAGTGAGCAGTGCTTGTGTTGTTAATGACTTTAAAATGACGTCAGACTCAGGAAAACGTCCTTCTCATGTCCTTATTAAAGAAGGCCGAGAGGAAGACGTCGTGTTCTGAGACACATAAGCTGCTCCACCGTGTCTTAAACTTTCCGATAGGGAATGTAATCGGATACAGGCGTTTACACGGATATTATTGTTCTATTTAACAGATTATTCAGAGGATCATCCACCTTGTTCAATCAGACTATTCTGATTGGGGGCGGTATACATGGCCCTATTCTATTCTGATTGAGCTATTAGTCGCATTATTAACAGATTATTAGGATGCATGTAAACGTGGATATTGAGCCATTAAGCATGCTTGTTCCAGAATCTAGTCTGCTGATTGGCTGTCTAAATTACATTCCGTAGGCATTTAATTAATGTTAGTGCTAGTCTGCAGTCTGTGTTCAGTAATATTCCCACTTCCAACACCTCACTCATTTTTAATTTAAGCCACGCCCACTTTGAGTATATAATTTTTAATAGTGCTATAAAAAAAATAACGTTCAGAAAACGGTATTTGCCAATGAACATTTTTGAACGACACCCAGCCTTAATAATAACTGCAATACATGTACATATGACTGCCCAGCAGTTTGCCACTCCCATTACTGCTGAAGCGATGTGGAGTGTTGTTCCTGCGAACATCAGAGTGGGTGGTGATGTGCGGAAGGGTTCAGAAAAGAGGCCATTTACATATCTTAGTCTCAAAGACAGAATAAAGGAATTCTAACGAATAAAGGAAGGAAAATGTTCAAGGCATGTTTTTGGCACCCACACAAATGTTATCAGAGGATTTCAGGAGAAACAAATACAAGAAAAATGTAAAACATGGTCCCAACAACTGTGCAGCTCAGCTACACGAGGCTTACAGTGACAGGGTTATATTTAAAAGTCGGTCTTACACTCTCTGGAGATGAAACTTGCTGTAACACTTTATGCAGAATTTGTATATTAGATATACACACATTTTTTCTGTACAGGTTTCATTAAAACACATACATGAACACATACATTTCGAATGGCAGGTTGACTGTGCTAATACAGTATAAGTAGCTTCATGATAGCTAGCGTCCAGGCTAACATTCCCAAACATGTAAACATTTTAATGCAAATGCAGAACCATTCCTGAAATACTGTCTGTAAGGATTGCTTTGAGTGCTAGCCTGCAAGTGTTGTGTGGTTGTGTGCAAAGTTTAGATGCTTCCAATCAAATTACATGCTTTACGAACACGTCCTCTACAGGGAGCTTAAATACGGCACTTTTCCGTTATAATTTCTTAAATACGGCATTTTTCCGTAACTATTTCTTAAATACAGCACTTTTCCATTATAATTTCTTAAATACGGCATTTTCCGTTACAATTTCTTAAATACTGCATTTTTCCGTAACTATTTCTTAAACACGGCACTTTTCTGCAACAATTCCTTTCCATTTGCTGAGCTTAACAGTTCGGAAAACAAAACGAAACACAAAATATAAAATGCATCAGAACCTTTTACTTATTTAATAAACAGTAATTGTGCATTATAATGTGCGGAACAGTGTTCCCTGTAGAGGATGTGGAAAAATCAGCAAAGGCCCAAACTTTTGCAGACGACAGCAAAGATAATACAGTCTTGTTTTTGGCTTGTTTTAGCACAATGTAGAAAAAATAAACATGGTTATTGTTAATATAGTTAATACTGTCTCTACGCAGAGAAAAAGGAGTTTCGTTTGTGCATTGCTGGAGTCTTTCTTTCTACATTCAGCGTTTGAGAATTATTCAGCCCACATCTGACGCCTTGTGTAACACTAAAGGCACGCAATTTGATAGTCTCACCAGAGGCACAGAAGGGATGGGAATGATCAGTGCAAACAAATGACAGAGCAAAACAACAGAAAAAAATCTTGTAACACTCCAGTCCGCAGAGCGCTTTAAAGAACCGTCACTGTTCCCAGAAAGCTGATTCTGAGGCGTTTTCTCTGGAGAGAAATGAGAACGGCTTTTAAAAACACAGAAACGTGGAACGTTACAGCGACGCATGCAGAACTCGTGAGGATAAATGGTGCAGTTATAGAGCTGCAGCCAGAGATGGGACAGATTCACTTCCTATCATGATATCCCTGACCAAAACGGTCAATATTACTGCAGCACGTCAACATTACATTTCACGTCATACAACAATATTACATTTCACGTCAAACTACTCTGAATGACTTTGTTTATAGTCGAACCGTTTGAACCACCACCGATGTACGTCGTCTTTAAAAAGCACTAAAACAAACTACATTCATTTCAACACAGCTACTTAATTATTAACCCCTTAAAAATCCAGACGTATTACATTCCAAAACGTATTATTCAGTAACAACAGGACTTCAGTGTAAACTGGCTGGGCTATTCTTAGGTTTCCTGCTGGAAACTTGGCCATTTAAGGGGTTAAAAAGACAGCTAGAGGATGAGGATGACCAGCAACAAGATGGACAGACAAAAATGTAAAGAAATCAGAAGACAGGTGGTTCCGGAGAAGCACTATCCATCTAGTCGGAGCAGACTTGACGGCGCTAATAATAATTACGTTTATATATTAGGATTAAAATAGAATTTATTTACAATATTAAATACTACACAATACTACAACTTAAATAAATATGAAATGTTTACTTGGTCCTATTTTAACTGCTTGGCTAGATGATGCAACCATTTAAATGGGGCCACTACCACTGGGATACTGTGAGTTCAACGTGCAGTGATGCCACAGCCATCCGTAATCAGGAGTTCTAGATAGCATAATTGTCCTCTCTCTCTCTCTTGCTCTCTCTCTCTCTCGCTCTTTCTAGGTGGGTAAGCATGCTGACCTCCAATGACTTTGTCTTGATGGAAATAATGCTAGCCTTCACCCTTCTAGCATTGTGTGATAGACTGAGATCCAGCTAGCAGGTGAAATCAGCCACAACCAACCAAAAAAAATTTGCAATAATTTGAAAGCCTTAAATATTAAAATTAAACTACTTGCCTCCAATTTTTAAAAATGCTTTTAAATTAAAACGGTCCCATCTTTGGCTGCAGCATGTAGTGTTAGCTACTATCTTAATAAACTCTGTGATATAGATTTTTGAAATAACGTGGAGAAATTGGCCAAATAACTTCATTCTGTGGAAGACTGGACGGCCGATCCAAAAGCTTTTCGCCACCCCTCAGGTTTCCCTCAGTGTTAGCCTGGTAGCTATAACAGATTATATGACACAGGTCCGGACAGTTTAGCAAGAGCTAAATGCTATTGTTCTGATGTTGAAGCCGAAAACCTGACTGAAACGTGCTCCATCTGAGCAGGCGCGCTTACACATGCTGCTTATTTGCGCTGGATTTAAAGACCAGGGGTTAAACTGGAACCTGGAATTTGGAACGGCGAAGCCAGGGATTCACAAATTAGGTACCTGGGTCGCCAAAAAGGGAGTAACAATCCTGCAAATGACTTATTATGATAAGATGAATAAGGAGTGCCTGAAGGCGAACCTTGGGTTAATAAACTATACTATTATATATACAGCATTCAACATATTGCCGCTGTCGGATTATCTCCATTTTGCCGTTTTTCAGTTTTTTATACGTATTGAAAATGCCTGTTGGCCTTTATATCGTGTGTAAGTTTCATGATGAATGGCCCAAGAGAAATGGACCAAAATGACTTGGAGAGACGTCTGGTTCCATTGACTTACATTAAAATGACAGTATGTTTTTCCCCTCCCCTGTAAAGCTATGCTTTGTTCCGTCAGCGGCGATACACCACTACAAAATGTGAGTTCAGAATGGAACTGTGATCCAGTCGGACTGGATTCTTAGCAGCAGAGAAACACTAAAGAAAAACTGTTCTTTACAATGCCCTGGTTTAATGCTAGCCATGAGCTAACATGTTAGGCCCAAGCTAATGTACTAGCTACGAACTCTTTCTGGGCTTTTCTGCAAAGGGACTGAAGCATCAGCCAACTAGCTACTTGGCTTGGCTGGTCAGTATCGAAGTTATGATACCTGTGATTTACCTTTACTTCAGATATCAGAATGTCAGAATCAGATTAGCTAGCCCTAAGTTAGCCAAACGTTGGCCCGCACCACACACAAATGAACCCAGCTAGCTTGTTGTGTTTAGCAGGTTAGGCTAAGTCTAAGTCAGCTAGTTCCAGCTTCAAGTCAGCCTACATTATGCACATACCAAGCCAAATAGCTGGCTTTGGTATCTCAGAAGATCAACCTCTTTAGCTGTTTAAGTTAGCTACAGTGCAGCTCTGAGGTGAGCTAGCTGTTTAAGCTAACTGATACATGTTTTTTCGCCTCTTACTTTACAGAATCACCAAATCACCACCTATCTAATTCCAGCTTAACCCCTGGGCAAGGCATTCTAACATTTCACGAGAAACAAGCTTTCAAAACAACACCTATTTAAAATCGGAGACACTGCATGGGATACAGTCAGGCGCTGAGGCAACCTATTAGCTTTTTTCGGTCAAGACATCTAAGCAGGCTAATGCTAACTCTGAATTTCCACAGCCTAACTACACTCCCCGGCCACTTGATTAGGTGCTAGTTAAAGGTTGGACCCCCTTTTGCATTCAGAACTGCCTTAATTCTTCATGGTAGACGTTCAACAAGGTGTTGGAAACGTTCCTCAGAGATTCTGGTTGGTTATTTGAGTTCCTGTTGTCTTTCTATCATCTGGAACCAGTCTGCCCGTTCTCCTCTGACCTCTCACACCAACAAGGCATTTTCGTCCACACAACTGACCGCTCACTGGATATTTCCTCTTTTTCGGACCGTTCTCTGTAAATCCTGGAGATGGTTGAACGAAAAATCCCAGTAGATCAGCAGTTTCTGAAATACTCAGACCAGCCCGTCTGGTACCAACAACCACGCCACGTTCAAAGCACCTTAAATCCCCTTTCTTCCCCATTCTGATGCTCGGCCTGCACTTCAGCAAGTCGTCTTGACCACCTCTACATGCCTAAATGCGTTGAGCTTGATTAGCTATTTGTGTTAACAAGCAACTGAACAGTACCTAATACCTAATAAAGTGTCTGTGAGTGTATAACGAAAAGCTACGAGAGCCGAGGGAGTGTTTTGTGCTTTTAGCTCGATTTGCCTGACTACATCATTGGAAATACTTCTGAAATGTTTGCCGGGGGCAATTTTTACATTTACGGCCGGTCAAATCAGCAATTTGTGTGGTTTCAGGTCATACGACGCCTTGAATTCTATGATGTAGTAATGTTAAAACCACCTTCCTATCATTCTTACATTCAGTTACACAGCATGTTTCATTGGTCGCTTCTCAGTTTTTAACTTCACCGACTGCCCTTAAATGTAAGATCGTAAGCCGTGTTTTTTTTCCTATTATAATTGCAAAATTTGCATCCAACAAACATCAACGTGCTTCCACCGATGCAGTGCCTCCGAAAGCTTTAAGAGTGATTATTTTTTACATAGAAAAAGCACAAAAACAGTAATGATAGGTTTAACACAACATCCAACGAGCACCACGCACGGCTCCTTCATTGCCTATGAATTCCTCCCAGACTGTTTGCTGTAGCAAGCTTGCTGCAGTAACCGAACGTCTTGGCTAATTAGCCAGGATTCCTCGGTATTACATTCATAACGAAGCTCCGCGACCTCCTTCTTCCTCATTAGAGCTCTCTCACAACCACGTCCGTGATGATCCTCAGGAAAGAAAGCATACAGAGGAGGAGGCCCGGAGACGGGGCTAACCCATAGTACCCGTTAGTTGGGACCACTGTGATCCATCTTTTTCCTCTTTCTCCTTTCATGTATGACAGGTCCTCAACTGTCCTTTCACCCGGAACATTCCATTCTTCCTCCTTTCCTGTTCCTCCTTCCAGGCTCCCTTCCTCCTTCTTCTCCTCCTCCTCCTCCTCCTCTTCCTCTGCAGGAAAATGAGAATGAAAGATGCAGGCATTTTCCCCCGTAGGGCAGTTCAGCTCCAGCCATTTGGAGAGGAGCGAAGAAGTTAAGGTGAGGAGCGCTCCAGGGGAGGAGTTAACAGACGGGAAAACGGAGGGATCCGGAGTTTCCTGGAAACTCTGTTTACACAAGGATAAAAGGGAGACGTTAACACAGAGCTTACTGTCAGGAATCCAGAGCTGTTAGAACAGACACAGTAACTTTTGTTCTAAATAAATAAATAAAACTCAGACTAAGACTCAGACTTGTCTTTACTCCAAATGTAGCCGAGTTTGGTCTCTGAAACTTTCTTCTTCAGTTTTAGCACGGGAGCAACAAAGCTAATGCTGCTAACAAACAATGGAGGCTTATACCTCTGCAATTAGCAACTCGGCATGCCTGCATTTTCATCATTATCACGCATTTACTCACAAAGTACAACTTATAATGAGGACTTTGGTTCACAGAAGCTACTTTGTCATTTCTAGTATTTACTCAGTACTTTATACTAGCTTCTGAATTATTCATAGCAGATACTGAATCATTCATAGTGGTCAATGAAGAATTAAGTTGCTACTGTACAATTTATAGTACTTAGGGTATAATTCATAATTCACGGTAGTTACTGAACAATTTTGGTACTTAATAATTTGTAGTAATTACTGAAATATTTAAATAACATTCTAAATGATTTATAGTGCAGGTTGAATAATTTCTAGTAGTTATTGAAAATTTTCTAGTAGTTACTGTGTACTCTTTTGTGTCTACTGAAATAATCGATAGGGAACGATTCTTAGTAGATGCTTAAAATAATTTATAGTAGAATATTTAATAGTAATATTGAGTAATTTGTAGTAGTTACTGTGTACTTTATACTACATAATATATTGAATATTAATATTGAATAATTTGAGCTATTTGAGTTACTCTGTACTCTATCTATTGAATAAATCATAATAGATACTGAACAATTCTTAGTAAGTACTGAATAATAGATATTGAATAATTCTTAGTAGATACTGAAATATTCTTAGTGGATATTGTACGATGTATAGCAGATATTGAATAAATCATAACAAATACTGAATAATTCTGATACTGATCAATTAATATATTAATGTGCAATAGATATTGAATAATGTACAGTAGATATTGAACAATTCTTAGTAGATACTGAAAAATCCTTAGTTGATATTGTACAATGTATAGCAGATATCAAACAAATCATAACAGATACTGAATTATTCTGAAACTGATTAATTAATATATTAATGTGTAATAGATATTGAATAATGTACAGTAGATATTGAATAATTTACAGCACAACTCATCATCATCATCGTTGACCGCTAGTTCAGACAGGTCCTAGGACGACCCCGGGGTCTTGTCCCGGTAGGCCGTGCCTGGAACACCCCCACCGCGAGGTGTCCAGGGGGCATCCGGATCAAATACCCGAACCACCTCAGCTGGCTCCTCTCAATGTGGAGGAGTAGCGGCTCTACTCTGAGCTCCTCCTGGATGACCGAGCTCCTCACTCTATCGCATAGCGTGTAGCCTGCCACCCGACGAAGAAAGCTCATTTCCGCCGCTTGTATTCGCGATCTCATTCTTTCGGTCATTACCCACAGCTCATGACCATAGGTGAGGGTTGGGATGTAGATCGACCGGTAAACAAAGAGCTTCGCCTTATGGCTACAGTCCAGTACAGTGACTGCATTACTGCTGCCGCCTGTCCCAGCCTGTGGCCGATCTCACGATCCCTCTTCCCGTCACTCTTGAACAAGACCCCGAGATACTTAAACTCTTCCACCTGGGGCAGGTCCTTTCCCCTTACCTGGAGTGGGTATGCCATCCTTTTCTGGGCCAAGACCATGGATTCAGACCTGGAGGTGCTGACCCGCACACCAACAGCTTCACACTCAGCTGCAAACCGCTCCAGCGAGCGCTGGAGGCATCCATGTGATTCCGCCAAAAGAACAACATCATCTGCAAATAGCAGAGACGCCACCCTCCGGCCTCCACACATAATGCCCTCCTGACCCCGGCTACGCCCGGACACTCTGTCCATGAATATCACAAACAGGAGTGGAGACAGAGCACAACCCTGGCGGAGTCCCATGCTAACACTGAAAGAGTCTGACTTAATGCCGAGTATACGGACACAGCTCTCACTCCGGGAGTACAGAGATTGGATAGCCCGGAGTAGTAGCCCCGGCACCCCATACTCCCAGAGGACCTCCCACAAGATATCTCGAGGAACACGGTCATAAGCCTTCTCCAAGTCCACAAAGCACACGTAGACTGGGTTGGCAAACTCCCATACCCCCTCAACAATCTGTGAGAGGGTGAAAAGCTGATCCATTGTTCCACGGCCGGGACGGAATCCACATTGTTCCTCCTCAATCTGAGGTTCAACTATCGGTTGTAGTCTCCTTTCCAGCACCTTTGCATAGACTTTCCCAGGGAGGCTGAGCAGTGTGATACCCTGATAATTGGCACACACCCTCCGGTCCCCCTTTTTAAAAATAGGGACCACCATCCCAGTCTGAGAGTCCAAGGGTACCAAGGGGTTCCAGAACCCTGCCCACTCGCTCCAAGAAGGCCGAATACTCTGACCTGTTGTTTTGTGCATAAGCACAGACAGCAGTCAAAGTTTTCCTCTCTGCGATTTTAATTCGCATTGAGGCGACCCTCTCGTCCACCGGGACAAACTCCAACTGCATGGTCACCAGCCGGGGACTTGTGAGTATCCCCACACCCGCCTGGCCCCTCTCACCCTGTGCAACCCCTGAGTAGGAGAGAGACCAACCCCTATCCAGGAGTTTGGTTCCAGAGCCGACACTGTGGGTGGAGGTGAGCCCAACTATATCTAGTTGGTACCTCTCAACCTCCTGCACAAGTTCCGGCTCCTCCCCCCTCCAGTGAGGTTACATTCCATGTACCAAGAGCTAGTTTCTGCTGCAGGGGCCTAGGCCACCAAGGGCCTCCCCGCAATCTCCCACTGCCAATATGGCACTGCACTGCTCCCCAATGCTGGACCTTGTGGGTGATGGGCCCACATGGCCTCCCCACGTTGCCTCTTCAGGCTGAGCCCGGCCGGATTACGTGGGCTGCCTGGCCACCAGGCGCTTGCCATGGAACACTACCCCCAGGCCTGGCTCCAGGGGTAGGTCCCAATGACCCTTTCCTGGGCAGGGTACACGATTTTTTGTGCACAATATGCATGGGTCTTCACTCCAGACCTGTTCGCCCTGGGAGACCCTACCAGGAGCATAATGCTCCCGACAACTTAGCTCTGAAGATCCCTAGACCACACAAGCCCTTCCGCCACAACAAGGCCCCGATCCAGGAAGATACATACAACTCATGAATACTTAATTTTAATTGAAACATTGATTCAAACCTTAATTCCCAGTAAAAAGATTCACAGATTGATTTCTAATAGATTTAGTTTAGGCAGGTATAGATTTCAGGGGTACACCTAATTCTACTAATTAATCAGTTGGGTCTCAAACAGCTGATCAGGTGTGCTTCTGTTCTGTTGGAAAGAGGACCTGCAGCCATTGATGACTGGACATCCCTTCAGACAGACTGTAAGTTTAGATAGGAATAGTATTTGATTATTCATTAAATTGGGTGAGTTGTGCCACAATAAGCAACAAGTGACTCTAAACCTTAAAGTACATGAAGATCTATACTGTCTACAGTGTTTCTCACTGCACTACTGCACATACCAACCTGTCCTCACTATGATGAATTATGAGCCAGATAACAACTGAAAGCCTCTCACTATGGAAGCAACAAAGGAATTCATGCATACCCATGCATCTTTTGAAATGTCATTAAGTTGCTGTATCAGTTCGGTGATGAAGCGGTGCTTGAGGTGAATTCTTTCAAGCTGCTGCACGAGCTGCATCCAGGAATGTGACAGGAGCGCAGCCTCGTTGAACACACAGCACTGCTGAGAGATACAGAGAACATGGATGAGCTGTAAGACTGCATTTGAATAGTTCATTATAAAGAAAACCAACGTTTCTTCACTGTATGTGTTCCTGGACATGGACTAAAGGGGCATTCTGGCCTAAAGCTAGAACTTAAGATGTTACTTGTTACGTTATGCAGTATTATGCAGCCACAAGTCTTCACAGTCCACAGTTTAATTCTGTTATTTCATGTTTTCACTCATCAGTGTTCTTTCACTACAATACCCAGGATGCACTACACAAACACACCACACAGTCAGAGGGAATCCCTGTGGTGCCAACAATTCTGACTCCTAGCAACTGAGCTGTAAGCTAGTAAACACAACCAAGCTAGCATTAGTATACGTTTTTACCTCAGTTATCAGACAAAGTTTACAACCCCTTTTCCAAAAAAAGTTGGTATGCTGTGCAAAATGTACATAAAAGCAAAATGCAGCAATGTGCAAATCATTTAAACCCTACATTTCATTGAAAATAATACAAAGACAACATATCAAATGTTAAAACTGATCAATTTTATTGTTTCTTGAAAAATATTTGCCCGTTTTGAAATTGATGCCAACAACATGTTCCAAAAAAGTCGGGACAGGGGCAACAAAAGGCTGGTAAAGTTGTGTTATGATTTAAAAAAAAACTGGTGGCTGATTGGCAACAGGTCAGGGTATAACATACACGACTGGATATAAATGAGCATCTCAGAGAGGCGGAGTCTTTCAGAAGTAAAGATGAGGAGGGGTTTGCCACTCTGTGAAAGACTCCACAATGAAATAGTGCAACAATTCAAGAATAAAGTTTCTCAACATAAAATAGCAAAGAACTTTTGCTCTTTATCGTCTACGGTACAGAATATCATTAAAAGACTAAGAGAATCTGGAGAAATCTCTGTCTGTGAGGGACGAGGCTGAACACCAGTATCTGCTGGCCGTGATCTTTGGGCCCTCAGGCAGCACTGCATTAAAAACAGACATGATTCTGTAGTGGAAATCACTGCATGGGCTCAGAAACACTTCTGAAAACCACTGTCTGTGAACACAGTTCATCACTGCATCCACAAACGCTGTTAAACTCTAAAACACAAAGAAGAACCCAAATATAAACAGGATCCAGAAACGCTGCCACCTTCTCTGGGCCTGAGCTCATTTAAAATGGACTGAGGGGAAGTGGAAAAGTGTCCGGCGGTCCGACGAATCAGCATTTGAAATTCTTTGTGGAAATCATGGACTCTGTGTCCTCTGGGCTGAAGACCACTCAGCTTGTTATCAGTGCAGTTCAAAAGCCAGTCTTCATGATGGTTTAGGGGGCATTAGTGCACATGGCATGGGTGACCAAGGCACCATTAATACTGAATGATATATACAGGTTTTGGGAACATGCTGCCATCCAGACGACGTCTTCTTCAGGGAAGGCCTTGATTATTTCAGCAAGACAGTATCAAACCACATTACAGCAGCATTGTTCCATGTTAAAAGAGTCTGGGTGCTAAACTGATCTGCCTGCAGTCCAGATCTGAGGCCACGGTTAACATTTGGTGCGTTATGAAATGAAAAATATGACAAAGGAGACTCTGAACTGTTGAGCAGCCAAAACCTACATCAAGCAAGAACGACAAAGCATTTCACTGTCAGAGCTACAGCAGCGTCTCCTCAGTTCCCAAACGCTTACAGAGTGCTGTTAAAGAAGTGGTGATGAAGCACAGCGGTAAACAGGCCCTCGTCCCAACTTTTTGGGACCATGTTGTTGGCATCAAAATCAAAACGGGCATCTATTTTTCAAACAACATTAACATTTATCAGTTTTAACATTTGATTTCTTATCTTTGTAGTATTTTCAATGAATTATAGGGTTTAAATAATTTGCACATCATGTTATTTATTTGCATTCTGCACAGCGTCCCCACTTATTTGGAAATGGGGTTGTAAAAGAAAAGGCGACTCGTTCTTTATTCAGCACAAAATGAGCTTTAGCTTTGTTTAAGCTTGTTGTCTTCCTCGTCTGTTGTTATTCTCTCCACTGTAACGATGACTTGAAAGCAGTTACACAGCCACAGCACAAAATAATCAAGCCTTCAAGATACATCAGAAGGCGGTTTTTCTGGCCTTTAACCCCTTAAATGGCCAATGTCCATTTGCAGACCCCCAGTTTTATTACACACTTCTAAGACCCAAGAATAGCTCCACCAGATTCCATTCACGTCACTGGAGTTAATGAATAATAAGCCTTAGCATGTGTAAAAGTCAGGAATTTTAAGGGGTTATATCAGCAGTTGTCAGAACTACTGGTCACCGCTGCAGGATGTGATTAAGCAATGTTTACAACAGTTGTAGTGATAATTACTCTCTTTATTTTTCCCAGACGGCCCATTCAAGCCTAGTCTTGAAGTCAACTGTGTGACAAATTGTGATGCATCACTGGAAAACTTCGCCGTGCTGACTGAAGCTGAGTCACAGATGGAATTTTTTCTTACCGTGGGGCTTTGGTCGTGACACTGTGTGCTGGGACTGTAATGGCGAGGCACGACGTAATCTTTCGGGAACACCTGTGGCTGCAAGCAGCGGTTAACAGGAACATACTGTTATCACAGCACTTTAAAGCAGTGGCTCTGGTGGTTCTGACTTAAAAATGTAAAGGGGAATTTGTGCGTAAACAAATGGTTAAGATGTAAAAGAGGTAATCCAGAGTGGTTTGGTGTGAAACGCTCTGTTCTAGGGAAACGTGCAGAGTCAGAACTGTTTACAGTGGCGGTGATAGGAACCAGACATCCACCTCTAAAAGATTAGATTAATTAAGAGACCCTTATTAGTCCCACAACAGGGAAATTTCACCTCCGCATTTAATGCATCCGTGAACCACATACACACACTGGGGGGCAGAGAGCACACTTGCCTGGAGTGGTGGGCAGCCCAGTCCACAGCACCAGGGGATCAATTGGGGGTTAGGTGTCTTGGTCAAGGACACCTCAGTCATGTCCCGTCAGCTCTGGGGATCGAACCGGCGACCTTCCAGTCACAGGGCCGGTTCCCTAACCTCCAGCCCACGACCGCCCCGACAAAATCTCCCTCACAGAAAGTTCCTACATCACCGGCCACTTTATTAGGTACCCCTTGCTAGTAAAAGGTTGGACCCCCTTTTTCCTTCAGAACTGATTTAATTCTTCATGGCAGACTTTCAACAAGGTGTTTGGTTGGTTATTCCTATTCCTATTCCCGTTCTGATGCTCGGTCTGCACTTCAGCAAGTTGTCTTGACCACCTCTACATGCCTAAATGCAGTGGGTTGCGGCCGTGTGATTGGCTGATTAGCTATTTGTGTTAACAACTGAACCTAATAAAGTGGTCGGTGAGTGTGTGTGTATATATATATATATACACACACACACACACACACACACACACACACACTCATATAATGTATATAAGATATACATGCAGGGTCTAAAGTTCTCTACAATGAACCATTTTCAACAAACCACTCTGAATGACTTTGCTTACATCTCAACTACTGAACTACGCAGAACATTTGAACAAATGGTGGATTTATATATATATATATATATATATATATATATATATATATATATGTATATCGCTGCTGTTGGAACGAAACCTTGTATCTCCAAAATAGCAACTTTACAGGAGAGAGAAAAAACCTACTTTAGTTTTAATGTAAGTCAATGGAACCAGACGTTTTTCCAAGTCATTTTGGGCCGTTTATTCTGGTCCATTCATCATGAAATTTACACACAATGTAAAGAACAACAGGCTTTTTAAAATTATGTCCAAAACTGAAAAATGTCAAAAATGGAGATCCAAGGTTTTGTTCTGACAGCAGTGATATATATACACACAAACACACGCATATATGGGCCAGGCAATTTATTGACTTCTATTTAAAATACATTTAAAACACAACACAATATAGTTCAGAGGTAGAAATGCATCAAAAATATAAAATAAAACATACAAAATAATGGCTGGGTGAATAATTATGTCATAAGCTTTTCATTTCAAGGAAATCAATTTTTTAAAAGTTCAATAAATGCATGATTTTTCTAAGCCAATAAGTAATCATGAAATAACTGTAATCTCAATACTGCCCAAAATAATTGTGACTATGGTGTTTGCCTTAATCTCATAATCAAGCAGCCCTAATATGAATATATATATATATATTCATAAGATTCAGAGGACCAACATATTGCTATGCATGCTCATAACGTCAGAACCACTGCTTTACATGACAAATCAAGTAAACAAATCAACAAATGAACAAATCTTCAAAAACTTATTCACTTACAAATCCAGTGTTGTTCTCATTGCTGATGTTGTTCTGTAAATTTCGGACAGTCCCTTTGTCCAGATCTTTACAGCCACTTCCCCGGACTGTAAATATTGACAGCAGCAGTAATACTGGGGGAAAAAACCCAAAAAAACAGGAATGATGTTTAATTCAAATCCGTCTTCCGTTCCACCTTAAACGGTGCAGCAGTTACGCGCTGGGCTCCTGCACACTGAGCAACTGCGCGGCTCCGTTTAAGGTGGAACGGGAAATTCGAATGAGAAGCTGTCGAGAAACTGCGCAGTTCAAACTCCACCTAGTGCCGGTTTACCGAGCAGGTCTCCGCTTCTCAGAAGCAGCGAAAAGACGGCGGTTAAAGGCGGTTTGTGGACGGTATACGGTACCTGTGGGTGTCATGCTTCTACCGGCCCATGTGGGTTATGTTATGCCCCATGTTCCTCTCTGTCTGTCGCCTCCACGGTGCCGGGGCACAGCTGGTTACCAGCACGCTCAAAGCCCCCCTCTGTCTCCGGAATTCCCAGGTTGTTGACCCTCTGGTACTTTCCAAAGCGCCTTTCAGATGTCCCCACGTCCCTCTTTCTTTCGTTTTCCCTTTCCTTTCACTCACTCCCCCTTTTTTCACCCCCTACTCAAAGCTAGCCCCCTGTGCTCTCTCTCTCTCTCTCTCTCTCTCTCTCTGCCTCTGCCTCTCAGCTAGGCTAACCACCTAGATCAGCTTTCAGCCTGAAAGTGAAAGTCCCTGCTAACTCAAGCCTCTAAAACCCCCCGTCCTACCCCTCCTTCAGACCTCTCCACCCCCTTTATTACTCCATTAGAGAGCAATCTCTCCCCTCCTCCCTTCTTTTCAGCTTTCACTCAAAAGCAGAGAGGGCCTCGCACAGGCTTAGGCATGCACTTTGGCCTCCTGCGCTGCATCTCAGCCCCCTCCTTTCTTCAGAAAGTGTCTCCTTCTCTGACTGAGGGGCTGTTTGTGCCTGATGTGCTGCTTAGTCACTCCTTTTGGCTTTTGCTTCTGACATAAAAAAGAAAAACAGATCTATAACACATGCAGTCCTGCTAAGTCATGTGCTCCCTCTGAAAGTGACCCAGTTTTGGTGACACAGCCCTCAGTCATGCACTGGCCCATGATTTAAAGGGCCCATAGCAGGATTTTCTTCTCTTATTCTTATTTTGTTTTGTCCAATCCTGTCCACACAGCCCGCACACGGAGCCCATTTTGAATCCACAGGCTTTGTGACATCACAACCGCCGGCACTGTTGCATATCGTCGCTGTCCAGTGAAAAATCTTTTTTTTTTTTTTTTTGCGATTTTTACTTTTCCGCGTCGTTTGAGCTCAGCAGACGTCCTTTACGCTGTGTGGAAATGTCATGGTGATTGGACTGATAGAGCTGCTCCAAAATTGCTTACAATAAAAAAGTTTTTCCATTAACTTGCATTGAAAGTAAAGAAGGTTTTTGTCCTTTCCTGCAAAGTTACTATTTTGGAGATACGTGCTTTTCGCTGGACAGCGACAATGTTATATTTGCCTGTTCAGCCTACAGAAGTTATAAGGGGTGCTTAAAACTTCCTGGACTGTTTTTCTGCGGTGTGATACAAGCCAGCCAATCAGAACAGAGCTCATTTGCATATATCCTTTAAAGGGCCTACGCTTTTTGTATTTTACATGTCTGTCTCCGTTTATGCACGCATAATTAATACGTCCTACCTCTCTTTGTCTCTTAAACAGGATGCAATTTCAAGACTGATACATGTAAATGAGCTCCATTCTGATTGGCTTGTGTGTTGGGCCCCATTCAGAAAGCAGTCTGGGCTGGAACACTCTTTGTAACAACCGTGTGAATGGGTGTGGCTGAAGTGCTGCAGAGGGAATAGGCCGATTAGATACATATACGTATATATATAGTATATGCTTTAGTATGGACTAAATGTTTTGACACTGTAACAGCGTTTAAAGAGGAATTCCACCTATTTTCTTCAGAAATTAGTGACTGAATCATTCAGAGGGTTTGGTGTGAAGTGCTTCAGACGTCTTTACAGTGGTGGCGATGGGAACCAGGCGTCGCCATGACTACAACACAGATATAGACACTGTATTCACCATCCAGAACCACCAGAGAACCTACACGAGTCTTCTGAGTTCATATGGATGTTGATGATGGAAAATAGTGGAAAATCTGGAGTAAGTTTTCTTTGGGAACTATTTTGCTTCACAACACCCTGCATATTATGTATCCCTCCACTTTGAATGGATTTTTAAAAGAACATTTTAGGCCCAAATTTTCTCGAAACTATCATAAAGCAGCATCAGACAGTGAATTCATAACCATCTCATTTAATAAATGAAATTTCCACTCCGTAATGTCTTCCGGGTTTCTCAGACACTAGAGGGCGCTCCCGAGCGAGTCCAAAATGAATGGGTTAATATGGAGCCTTTGAGCAAAGTCATAGATTATAAACGCGTAAACATTTTCAATGTAAAAGAATAAAATCAATATCCTGAACAGAATAAAACATTTTAACACTGCTGTTATATTTCTGAGAGCTTTTAAACTCGAGTTGTAGGAGCTTAAAAATGTACGTTAATGTAAACAGCCAATGAGCTGCTCAGCTCACCAACCAGTTAGCATTCACTAGCAGTAATGCCAGCGTTTTGCTGCCCAAAGCTTTTTTAGTGAAATCCCTCCTTCTACTGTCTAAAATTAAAGGAAAGTTCTGGTTCAGTGATTAGAAACTATTTTAACTTCAGTTTTAGCCTTTGAGCTCCATTCGCTCCCATTCATTGAGGACTCGCTCACAAGCGCCCTCTGCTGTTCAGCAGTGCTGTTTTTGATATAACGGTGGAAATAGGAAGCGGCCAGGCTCCTCATAAACCGGCTCTGCTATCACCGCCACTGTGAACGATTCTGACCAGGTAAGTTTCTCTAGAACGGAGCATTTTATACCAAACCACTCTGAAATGTACGTTTACATCATAACAATTTGATTATAAAGACTTTTTGTTTTTAAAACAGTGAACAAAATGTGGTATTTTTGTGATATGAGCACTTTATCAGGCACATTAGCAGAATTAGCCTGTTTGATTCTGAGGGGGAGAGAGTTGTAAAAGTGTGTGCAAACACACAAAATGCCATGAGGGGACCTCAGGTATGAAAAGTAACACACAAGAAAAACGTAGGATATGGGCCCTTTAATGCACCCCAACAGTGGATTCCACGTGCTGCGCATGTGATACTGAGTAAAATGGTTGTGGTAAACAAATGGGTGTATACGCCGTTTGTGTGTGTCTGTGGGAGCTTCCCGGCAGTGACTTACGCCGTTACTGTAATGCTGTGACGTGTCTGAGTGTGAGGCGGTGAGGAATGTTCTGGCCGAGGCCCAAATGTTCCCAGGAAATGAAGGGAAGGGAATCTCGGCAGCCCAGCACTTACTTACTACTGTACAGCAGTCATTAGGCTATTATCACTCAGGACCTCAGTCTCACTCTGGAACTGAACGGAGCCGCTCGGATAGGCTGCGTCATACGGTGGCGTGCGAAAGTTTGGGCGCCCCTAGCCAAATTCCATGTTTTTAGTTGATGTTCTGAGTGAACACCAGTGAACACAAACACTGGTTATACGCTGAATTTAACATGTGTGCAAAGGTTTTGGCACACGTTAAATTGTATGGTTTGCCCCCCCCACCTTCTACGCTATAGACTGGGGTTCAATCCCCTGCCTAGACAAGCCCTACACTACACCAATTAGAGTCCTTGGGCAAGACTCCTAACACCACCTACGCCTACCTGTGTAAAATGATCCAACTGTAAGTCGGATAAGAGCCTCAGCCAAATGCCGTAAATGGAATGTATTGAAATTTGATATATTACATCAAACTCACTCTTTTAAATGAGGAAGCTCCTGTTTTTCACGATATGGGCCCTTTAAATGAAGTTATTGTGGTTACTTCATTAAAAAATGTTTAATGAGGTCCATCCATCCATCTATCCATTTTCTAAGCTGCTTCTCCGTCAGGGTCGCGGGGGGATGCTGGAGCCTATCCCAGCAGTCTTCGGGCGAAAGGCAGGATACACCCTGAGGTCATATCTGGTAAATATGGGTGGGTTTATAAGGAAGGAGAAGATGAGACAAGTTCTTCTTTTTCTAAGGATGTGGTCCTAAAATGTCATCGACATAGCAGTGAAAGTCCACTTTTTAAATATGATCTGCCCAAGGAGAAGCATGCAAATGATGAAGAAGACAGGCCTGAGGACTGAACCCTGTGGAACCCCTTGAGTGACAATAGAAGTCGATGAAATAAAGCCAGAAAAATGATCGGCTTTCTATCAGCAAGAACCGTTTCAGTGCAGAACATTGCCCAGCTCACGGGTCCTCGACAGAAGATTAGAATGACATACCATGTCGAAGACTCAGTGCTACACGTTTAAAAAAGCTGGAGCTTTAAGGCTTCTTTAGTCAAGAAAATGGTTCTATATAGAACCATGAACACTCAGAGAACCCTTTGCACTGCATTGTTAAGGGGGTTCTTCAGATTGGCTCTATATCAGGGGTGGGCCTTTGTAGATAGGATTGGACATTCCTGCTCTGTATAGAACCTTTTTGAAGAAGGTTCTATAGAGCATCCAAAAGGGTTCTTCTATTATGACAATCTTGTCACCATAACAATAGAATCGTTTTCAAAAAAGGTTCTGCATAGAACCATCTGCAGCACATTCTCCATCAGTCTATAGACTTCCATGATGCAAAGAACCCTGTAATCATGCAAAGGGTTCTTTGAGCGTTCATGTTTCTATAAAAGAACCTTTTCTTTACTGAAGAACCCTTGAAGAACCATGTTTTTTAAGTGTGTAGATCTGAGCACAGCCTTTGACAAGAATGCTAAGGGTTCCAGCGTTCTGCAGATGTAGTTTCAGCGCTGTGGTGCTGATGAAAACCAGACTGGTATCTGGAAAGGCTTTTGTGTGGAGAAGAACAACCAGAGGAAGCCTCAAAGTCTGGAGCTGCTTTTCCCACAGTGCTGTCGCTGAGCTCGTCTTCATTGGTGGAATTGATACACACCGGTCGGGCGTAATGTTCTGACCACCTCCTTGTTTTTACGCTCATTGTCCAGTTTATCAGCTCCACTTACTGTATAGCTGCACTCTGTAGTTCTACAGTTACAGACTGTAGTCCATCTGTTTCTCTGATACTCTGTTACCCTGTTCTTCAGTGGTCAGGACCCCCATGGACCCTCACAGAGCAGGTACTATTTGGGTGGTGGGTCATTCTTAGCACTGCAGTGACACTGACGTGGTGGTGGTGTGTTAGTGTGTGTTGTGCTGGTGTGAGTGGATCAGACACAGCAGTGCTGCTGGAGTTAATGTAGTTAATTCACCCAGACATGTTTGGTGTCTTAAGTCTGCTTATGTAGTTTTTGCACTAGGGCTACTAGGCTAATGTACTGTAGTCCATGTTTATAGATAACAGTGAGTCACACAGTGTCAAAAACAACACAATCAAGTCTATTAGAGACACTGGTGGACAGTAACTGAGTAACTGAGTATCTGAGTAACTGAGTAACTGAGTATCTGAGTAACTGAGTAACTGAGTAAATGTAATTGGTTTCAGTACTTTAGTATTTTTGGTGTATCTGTACTGAAGTTTCTCCGTTCTGGGCGACTTTTTCCTTTCACTCCACTACATTTCAGAGTCTAATATCCGACTTTTTCCTCCTACATTTTGAGAAATCTGTCGTTCCTTTTGGTTTCTGTGTGTATAAAAACGTAACATGTCAAAACGAAAGAAGCGCAAAGCCAGAGCACCAATCAGGGCCCAGCGGTCACTTTGTTTAGAGCTGGTTTTGACCTGTTGGTCATACCGACCCAGTGCAGCACGCGGTTCAACGTCAGCGCAGCAGCGTAAAACTTTGGGAGAGTCTGTTCAACATAAATGATGAACTAACCTAACTTTGTGTAAATAGAGCTCAATATAGAAATATGTCCACATATGCAGTCGAGACTGACGCGGCTTTTTTCTGAATTTCTACAAACACCATTTCATTTTATAGTAAATGAGTTTGGGCTGGTTTATGTTTATGAACAGACGCCTACAGATCAACATAGTAAAGGAGCTCATCTGTGATCCTGAGTTTAAAGCCAGTTTTTATTCAACTTAAACTTGGAACTAAGTTGTAAATAAATCTGAAACTGAAACTTTGCTTGTGTGTAAAAAGTGATTTCAGAGCCACTCGGTTCTCCCTGATGGAAACTGTTTACCTTCAGTGTTTTGTGCTTCTGATCATTTTAATAGACGTCAGCGTCACTAATTAATGAGGTTCTATTAAAAGACTGGTTTACCAAGAGAGACGCTGGAGGACTTTCACCTGAAATGAGTTCATGAAGCCAGTCTGGTTATAAAAATGATAACAGGACCAGATCAGAGCCAGAATTACTCTTTTAGTACTTTTACTTTATACTTAAGTACATTTGAAGGGAAAAACTTTAGTACTTTTACTCAAGTGGAGGTCTAAAGGGAGGAACTTCTACTTTTACTGGAGGAATATTTTACCTTGGGGGGTCTCTACTTTAACTGAAGTACATGATTTGTGTTCATCCACCGCTGATCAGAGGTGTTTTTCTTCTAAAGTGTCTTGGCTGACTGACTAAATTTGGGGCAACTTGAGAAAACTGTATATCTGGATGAACTTAACAGTAAAAGTTTAACAACAACAAATACAATCAAATTAAAATTACAACAAATACAGGGAGTGAGGAATAAGAAATGTCATAGCTGGTTTAAGGGGAGCCTGGCTACTACCTACTTCTCCCATTATTTAAAAAACATGACTTCAAAACACTAGAGGGCGCCTATGAGCGAGTCCTCAATGAAAGGAATGGAACTAAACGTCTAAAATGAAAAATTATTTACAGTTTACAAAAGTTCCATAGAAACCCATTCATTTTAAACTTACCCCGGAGCGCCCTCTAGTGTCAGACAAGCCTGTTTCAGCCGGTGCGTAATGAGTCACCACAAGACTGAGCTGACGCATTCCAGACTTTTTAATTAAGTATTTTCTTTTACAGTCAAAGCCTGTTATTGACAGCAGGTCGCAGAGCAAAAACAGACACTAAAGTGTCCAGATTCCTTTCAGGCGAGTTCAAACAGAAACGAGTGTAAAATAAACACGGCTTTATTTCAGTTCCCGAGGGCACTATCCGGCAACCCTCAGACAAACAGTCCTCTGATCTGCAGATTAGGACTGGTTAGTAGTTAGAACTGCTGATGACATCACAGGTCCTTAAAACGGAGAAGGTCATGTTGGTAGAACAACAAAACATTTCTATGTAAAAACATATTTAATTAAAATATAATCAAAGACTGAGTGATTGGGTGGTTGGTTAGTGTAGTGGGTAACACCTCTGCCTTCTACACTGTAGACTGGGGTTCAGTGCCCCACCTGGGTAACCACCCTACACTATACCAATAAGAGTCCTTGGGCAAGACTCCTAACACCGCCTTGGCCTTCCTGTGTAAAATTACCAAATTGTAAGTCACTCTGGATAAGAGCGTCAGCCAAATGCCATAAATGTAAATGAGTGAAGTTCAGCATAGTTTTATATCAGTAGTTGTGTTATAGTCACAAAAAGGCCTGCAGAAGTGCTAGCGTCCAGTTCAAAGGGGGTGCAGATGGTGAAAAGCTCATTTTATCATAATGTTGACCAGTATAGTCACTTTGTGCTCCTCATAACTGTTATTCTGATAAATAACAACACAAAGCTCTTTTCTGAGGAAATGATGGGCGTGGTCAAGACCTCTAGACTGCTGACCGAACAGCATGGATCATAAAAGGCAGATATAGGCCAATTACAGGTAGACTGTAAACAACAACAACAACAACAACAACAACAACGACAACTGGTGTGCAGTAACAGCATAAACTGCATAGTAACGATGTAGCAGATTGTATGACAGCCGGTTATGACATCATCTCTGTTTATGATGGCAGTCCATTATGACGTCATCTCTGTTTATGATGGCAGCCCGTTATGACGTCATCTCTATTAAGCATCTCTATTAAGATGGCAGCCCATTATGACGTCATGACACAATTAATTGTATGTAGATTTTATTTTATACTCCTATTCCGTTTTATTTATTTTACTTTATTTATCCCAGTGTGATGCTTACAAAAGTCATGTGCACATGTTTTGGTGAAATTGTACATTTTGTTGATTTTCTAAGTGAAAATAAGTGAACACATCCTCTAAGGAGAACACACTGCTGCACATTTTAACACACAATTACTCTTTATTTGCTGAATTTAAAAGATTGGGGGGAAAAAAAAAATGTAAAAAATGAAATCTGGTCTGTGTTAAAAGTTTTGGCACATTTATTTTGTTCTAAATACGTTAAAGCCAGCAAAAGAAATTGTACAGAAAAATGCCGTATTTAAATTTGTTCCCTGTAGACGTGATGAGGACTTAGAAAATCAGCAAAACATGTAATTAGACAAGAGTTAGCTGAACGTACACAGATATATGAACGTATATGCAGCGTAACCATAACGCGGAGTTGTGTGCATGCTGTGAAGCGGCCATATGAAGATTTTGCATTTAACGCACAAAACCACCTCCTGAGACATGATCCTGTTTCTTCAGCAACTCAGCAAAGTCCAAAGAAAATGTTCTCTAACGAGGAAAAACCCCCAATTCATGCACTCCGTCTCGATAACCAGCACAAAGCCTTTCTCCTCCAGCTTCCTCTTACTGGCTCAGTGTCCGCTCTACTCCTCTGACCGCTGTCATTAAATGGCTCTTGTAGGTTTTGCTGAGTCCAGTCATCCAGAATTTGAGCAGGCGTACATTATCCTCTTCTCCAGGTCCGGTGGCCCCCAGCAGGGCCAGAACCTTCTGAGTGTCCTCCCTGCCTCGGCCGTCCACCTTCGAGAACTTAAACAGCACCTTCACTTTACTGTCAGAGAGAGAGAGAGAGAGAGAGAGAGAGAGAGAGAGAGAGAGAGAGAGAGAGAGAGAGAGAGAGAGAGAGAGAGAGAGACAGACAGACAGAGAGAGACAGACAGACAGACAGACAGACAGACAGACAGAGAGAGAGAGAGAGAGAGAGAGAGAGAGACAGAGAGAGAGAGAGAGAGAGAGAGAGAGAGAGAGAGAGAGAGAGAGAGAGAGAGAGAGAGAGAGAGAGAGAGAGAGAGAGAGACAGACAGACAGACAGACAGACAGACAGACAGAGAGACAGAGAGAGAGAGAGAGAGAGAGAGAGAGAGAGAGAGAGAGAGAGAGAGAGAGAGAGAGAGAGAGAGAGAGAGAGAGAGAGAGAGCTGAGATTAAACATTATGTAAGTGGCCAGTGAGTGGAAGTGCAAGGTAGGTGTTTCTAATAAAGTGGCCAGTCAATGTAAGCACAAGGTGGCCGTTTCTAATAAAGTGGCCAGTATATTCTGCTAATTTAAGACTAACTTGAAGAATGTGAACAAAAACAGAGATGAAGAACTTTAATAATGATACTGACTTCATCCACTCCTCCTTCAGACAGAGCAGACAGTGAGACACCACCTCCACAGACAGGTTCTCGTTAGTCAGAGCGACCTCAAGCTTATTCAGCAGAGTCGGACCTGCAGGTTTGTAAAGGAAGAGTCATGATGAATGGACCAATAGAAATGGACCAGGAGTTAATTAGGCATTAGTGTTATTAGTATTATAGCGGTCAGAATATGCGCGAGTATACAGTGGATATTTGCTCACATCTCCAAAACGGTAACTTTACCGGTCACAGGCATGTGGCCCAGCCAATCAGATTTTAGGACCAGAAGTATCTGTTTTAGAATCCTTACTAAAGCACAGCAAGGCTGATGATAAAGCACATTTTCCTTACTGTCAGTTGTTTAACCCTGAAATGTAAACCAACCAACCTCAAAAATACAACATAATAAATAAATGACCTTTTTTTCCCCCCTTTCCTTAATTAAAGGGAGGGGGGCTGGCCACATTACTGTGCCTAGGGCCAAATTTGGGCACCCTGCATTCACATTATATATATATATATCCACCTTCACGGCCTATAGCAGTTTAGCCACGCCCACTCACACTGATGTTATAAGGAGTGTTTCAGTTCTGAGCTCATTTACATACATCAGTCTTAAAGGCACAGCCTGTTTAATTCTAAGAGATGAAGAGAGGTTGGAAAACGGTCACGTTAAAATGGATTATGACTGTCTTTTGATAACAAACATCAAACAGATGTTATGAATGGACCACAAGGGAGGAAAAAAAAAAAAAAAAAAAAAGAAAAAAAAAAAAGTAGAATAATATATTGGGAAACGTATCATACAGTAAAATGACCTGCGCAAAAGTTATGGCACGTCAAATTTTTCAGTGATTGTGCAGTGAAATGTGCATGTGTGCGTTAGTCTGTTTGTGTTTTCTGGCGTTCACCTTTGTCTGTTGGCTGTGTGTTGGCGCTGCTGATGCTGAACTGGTACAGTGAGAGGAGGTCATCACAGCCAGCATGCACAAAGCCCTGCTCCACGTTCAGCACGTCCACCAACACCGTGAACTCTGAGAGGGGAAAACCACAACATTCGCAATTATAAAGA
Source organism: Pygocentrus nattereri (assembly GCF_015220715.1). NCBI lineage: Eukaryota > Metazoa > Chordata > Actinopteri > Characiformes > Serrasalmidae > Pygocentrus > Pygocentrus nattereri. The sequence goes on along the minus strand of NC_051213.1, from coordinate 48,795,537 downwards.
GTTTTTTTACTTTCAACACAACATTCATTAAATGAAGAGATGTTTTTGATATTTGAGATACGTCCACCTTCCCTGAACGTTCGTCTGCTTTCAGCACTGAGAGTTTTTGCTGTAACTTAATTTTTGACCCCGTTTTCCATATTTTGAATACGAGTTTACAGACACAGTAAAACAGAAACACACAGTTAACTCCAGAATTATTGGCACCAATCATGAAAATGACTTAAAATCAATATTTCAACTAAACCGCACATGCAGTGTGTTACAGTTCAGGCTTGATCAGAAGCTTTGGAAGGGACAGAAAGTTTAAGTACTGCACCTGCAGCAAAACAGACTGAAAGCAGTGATCCACCACCACATTTCACGGTGGCTGTCAGGAGCTTTTCATTTCATATCATCATGAAATGTGACGATGGTGTGCAAAGTTTTTGTCTCATCTGACGACATCACACAACTCCATTTGTAGTTCCGATGACATTTTTAAAAGTTCAGGAGCTGGATTTGGGACTTAGGCTTCTATGGTGGAAAAAGCTTCTGGTCTTCCTTGATGGAACTCTTCCAATAAGCTTTGGTCTTCTTTGGTGAGACTAAAAAATGCCTGGTGTTCTTTGGTGGAACCCTAAAAAAAGCTTCTGATCTTCTTTGGCGCAACTCTTCCAAAAAGCTTCTGATCTTCTTGGGTGGAACTCTTCCAAAAAGCTTCTGATCTTCTTTGGCTCAACTCTTCCAAAAAGCTTCTGATCTTCTTGGGTGGAACTCTTCCAAAAAGCTTCTGATCTTCTTGGGTGGAACTCTTCCAAAAAGCTTCTGATCTTCTTGGGTGGAACTCATCCAAAAAGCTTCTGATCTTCTTTGGTGGAACTCATCCAAAAAGCTTCTGATCTTCTTGGGTGGAACTCATCCAAAAAGCTTCTGATCTTCTTGGGTGGAACGCATCCAAAAAGCTTCTGATCTTCTTTGGTGGAACTCATCCAAAAAGCTTCTGATCTTCTTTGGCTCAACTCTTCCAAAAAGCTTCTGATCTTCTTTGGTGGAACTCATCCAAAAAGCTTCTGATCTTCTTTGGCTCAACTCTTCCAAAAAGCTTCTGATCTTCTTTGGCTCAACTCTTCCAAAAAGCTCAACTCTTCCAAAATTTGAAACCCCCAAAACTGTAATTCTGAAATCGTAATCTTCCTCACTGAATGTCAGGGGCAGTGTGATCACGTGTCCTTTTCTGGCAAACTTCCAACTGTTTCATCCTCTTCAAAGTTTTTGGTTATCACTCAGACTGCATCATTTTGAGACGTTTTCTGTGGAACCACAAACTGACTGCCAGTAGTTAGTGAGAAAATGACATCGCCAAACACATGAGCATGCCTCCTCCAGTCCCTCTCCAGCTTTCGCCAAACGGCTGCAGAATGACATTTGAGTTCCAGAGAATCTGGATCTTCCACTAAATCTCTTCCCAAGAACCGGAGCTAGTGACTTTACATCTTCTAAGACATCCTTCATCTCTTATTTCTTTTATATAACAGCTTGGCGCTGACGATGAAGAGCCGCGTAAATGTCTGATATTGGTTTTTAAGCTGACGGTCGTCATCGACGCTTAATGAAGTGCTCCTCAAAAGGAGATGTGGATTCTCTTTAATGTCCTCCAATTAGAGCGTTTAGAGAGAAACTCACCGCGTCACGTGCCGCTCAAGCAGAAAACATACTTAACATAAAAATCACACAGCCCAAAAACCAAATATATGACCAGGTCTTTCAGGTGGTCGTTAGGAGTTCCTAGGACCGAACCCAGTACTTTCCTTTGACTACTACTTCCTTTTGCAAGTGGATTATCTTATCAAATCTCCTCGGGAATATCTCCGGAAAAATGACTAACTTGGACTTAATGGCTGTTTGGACAGGAAATTAAATAACTGAAGGTTTCGAGTCTCCGACTTCAGGAGCTGCGTTCCACGTCCATTTGTGCTGGTTCGTGTTATAGCGGCCGTACCTGATGAACTGACGTGAGCGGGGATCTGAACGTCCGGACTCAGACCCAGGAAGTTACATCGATACGCCTCTTCATACTGCGAGCTGTACCACTCCACCCGGACGCAACCCACTGGGAGCAAGGCCTGATGGGAAGGGAATCAAAAACAAGCAGTGTCAGCGTTTTTAACTAGACTGAAGTGGCACAAATCCGATTTTCTGCCCTGATGTGACTCAGATGTGACGTTTTCGGAGCTGTGAGGACGCAAATCGGATCTTTTCAAATCCGACTTGAGCCACTTTCACATGTGAAATGTGAGCTTTATGTAATAAGCGGGTGTAGTAGTCGTTTGCCTGGGGCGCTCAAACTTTTGCCTATGACCGCATGTAATAATTAAAACAGGCAAGTTGGCTCTCTGTAGAACCGGCAAGGTTAGATCGTAAACTGGATACTGGGTATCACTCAACTGATTACAGGGGAACTCCACCAATTTTTTAAAATTCATAATATCATTTTATTATCATATATATTATTATTATTATTATTATTATAACATATCGTGATTCAGTGGATGAGATGTAAACAGGCTCATTCAGAGAGGTTTGGAGTCATGATGTCTACAACACAGATACTCCCCAGATAACTGGTACCCATCACTTCAACACTCTGAATAATTATTGATTAAAAATGTTTTTTCATATCACTGCTTTCAAAAAAAAAAAAAAAAAAAGCTTGCATCTCTACTTTTAATAGTTTTTCAGTTTTTGATCTAATCTGAAAATGGAGATATAATGCTGCCTGATGTCTGAGAATGATGCTTCTGAGAAGCTTCGACACAGAACATATTTTTAAATCATATTCATGGTGGAGGGGTATGTGCAGGACGTTGTGGGGCAAAAAAGATATTTTACCATCATTAATATTCCATATAAAACTTGGAAGACTCGTGGAAGCTCACTGGTGGTTTTGGATGGTAAATGCAATGGCCATATTTGTGTTGTAGTCATGGCAACGCCTCTGAAATGGAAATGTGCAGGAATTCTGCCCCTACTGTTGGACAACACTGTCCAGATTTCTGGATGTCCTACCTTGAGAATGTTGAAAGCTGACTGGATGAGTCCTCGGTCTGTTCCTCTCCAGATCACCTGGTTTCCCATGAGCACGTGCCACGCCAACTGCCGGAACTCTGCTCCACCGAGAACCTGTTAAACAGACACATTCAGTGCAGTTATTCACTGATACGACTCATTAAACGAGAAGATGTACCATCAGTCCCAAGCGCCCCTGCATCGTCGGCCCCGAGCGCCCCTGTATCGTCGGTCATGAACGCCCCTGCATCGTCGGTCATGAACGCCCCTGCATCGTCGGTCATGAACGCCCCTGCATCGTCGGTCATGAACGCCCCTGCATCGTCGGTCATGAACGCCCCTGCATCGTCGGTCATGAACGTCCCTGCATCGTCGGTCATGAACGTCCCTGCATCGTCGGTCATGAACGTCCCTGCATCGTCGGTCATGAACGTCCCTGCATCGTCGGTCATGAACGTCCCTGCATCGTCGGTCATGAACGCCCCTGCATCGTCGGTCATGAACGTCCCTGCATCGTCGGTCCCGAGCGCCCCTGCATCGTCGGTCATGAACGTCCCTGCATCGTCGGTCCCGAGCGCCCCTGCATCGTCGGTCATGAACGTCCCTGCATCGTCGGTCCCGAGCGCCCCTGCATCGCCGGTCATGAACGTCCCTGCATCGTCGGTCCCGAGCGCCCCTGCATCGTCGGTCCCGAGCGTCCCTGCATCGTCGGTCATGAACGTCCCTGCATCGTCGGTCCCGAGCGCCCCTGCATCGTCGGTCATGAACGTCCCTGTATCGTCAGTCATGAACGTCCCTGCACCGTCGGTCCCGAGCGCCCCTGCATCGTCGGTCATGAACGTCCCTGTATCGTCAGTCATGAACGTCCCTGTATCGTCGGTCATAAACTCACCTGTCTCAGATGCCTCAGTGACCTGAACTTTGGTCCAGCAGTTTCTTCAGGTTTCCCGTCGTCACCACAGAGGAAACCCCTGCCCTGCGCGCTCTCTGATTGGCCGAGCTGTGGTTTATTCCCACCTCCCTCCGCATTCATCTCCTCTTCTTGTTCTGCGGAGTATAAAATACATTTATTAATTCACAAAGTAGAAAAAAACACAAGTGATAAAGAAACATTAAAGCAGTACAATCACAATATATTTAACCAACCTTGGACATTAAAGCGACCCTCTCACATGTTTTAAAGGGCCCACACGTTTTTAAATCTTGGATGAGCGTATGAGTTATGAAAACAAATGTCATAAAATTAAAGCAGTATTGTTGTATTAATAAATATCTCATTATTTATATAATAATAAATGTATCTGTTAACAATAAATTAAGCAATAACATAACCATGTAATAACAATACATATAAATATTATACAACTATAATAGTATTATTATCAAATTAATAATTAAAGATGATGTTTATATGTAAACCAGTTCTTTCTTATTTATATTAAATATTATAATTTGTTAAATATAAATACTTGCCATAATATAATAAATGCATTTCTTCAATAATACATTATAAAAACACATACATGCCATAAGAAGAAAAATTGTAATAATGTTGTTATTATAATTTGATAAACAGTTTAGACATGGGCTGGAGCTGAACGGGAGAAGGAATGTCATTAACAGCCTGAGCTAAAATATCCTTCCCGTCAGCGATCACTCGGACCGTCCTGCCGGCCGCTGCTCCAGGACAGAACGGACACCCATGACCGAGTTTCGGTCGGACTTTGACCCATGACGCGCTGAGATCACGGCCTTCCTCTGCGGCTGATGCGCTCGTCTCTGCTCGAGCGTTTGTTTTCACTGCGCTGGAGAAACAGTTTTTCACTACACATCAGATCAGATCAGGCATGAAGCTGAACGCAGTGACGCCGTGATCTCAGAACTGAAGGAGAAGCTCTGGAAAAACACCACGCATAGCGTCTGTCAGGGCATTTCTCCTGAAAACTGAGTTACGAGTAACCAGAAAAAACTGAATGATGGCACAGCTTGAGCAGTTCGCAGATGGTTGCTAAGCAACTCGCAGATGGTTGCTATGGTTATTACGTGATATTTTAGGTGACTTAACATGTTGCTAACCAGTTGCTATGGTATCCCAAATGCTTGTTACAGTGTTGTTAGATGGTTGCTCTGGTGTTACAGGTGGTTGTTACAATGTTGCTAGGTGGTTGCTATGGTATCCCAAGTAGCTGCTACAGTATTGTTAGCTTGTAGCTGTTCCAGGTGGTTGTTAAGGTGGTGCTAGGTGGTTATGTTATCTTTGGTGGTTGTTAGGGGGTTGCTAGGTGGTTGCTACGGTATCCCAGGTGACTGCTAGGGTGCCACTACATGGTTGCGATGGTACCCCAGAGGGATGCTAAGGTATTGTTATATGGTTGATGGTGTCCAAAGTGGTTTCTAGGCTGTTGCTTGATGATGGTTATGGTATCTTTGGTGGTTGCTAGGGTTTTGTTCGATGGTTACTATGGTGTTCTAGGTGGTTGTTAGGGTGCTGCTACATGGTTGCTATTGTACCCCAGGTGGTTGCTAGGGTGCAGCTAGGTGGTTGCTATGGTACTTCAGGGGGTTGCTAGGGTATTGTTAGCTTGTAGTTGTTCCAGGTGGTTGTTAGGGCATTGCTGGGTGGTAGCTATGGTATCATTGGTGGTTGCTAGGGTTTTGTTATGTAGGTTCTAGGGTGTTGCTTGGTGGTTGATTTGATATCTAAGGAGGTTAAGAGGGAGCTGATAAAATGGACAATGAGCGCAGAAACAAGGAGGTGGTCAGAATGTTATGCCTGACCAGTGTATATATTTAAGAGATTTAAGAAGTCTTCAACACCTCCAAAGTTCAGTCTTAGAAGTTGGCTTTGTATTTTCTGCTTCTCATGTAACTGGATTTCCAAGTAATCCCAAACAAACTGAATTATACCGATGTCTGGACTTCGGGCTGGTCAGTCCATAGTTCTCAGAACACCAGCTGCATCTTCTGAATGATTTTAATCCTTAGATCACTACTTTAGTTCAACTTCAAATGGACTTTTATCAGTCAGCCCATGTTAGAACTGCATTCTTATCTGGATTATGCCAGCTGTGCAGTAAGAACACACCTGGACTACATAACGACTCTCCCCAGCCTCAGGACCGCTCTGAAAGGCCGACAAAATCTGAATCTGAATCTGAATTAGATTTTACCAAGAAATTCCAGTTAACGGAGTTGGGTCAGCATCATCACAAAGAATTTTAAGCCTGAAAAGAACAATTTATTAAACTGTTATGACAGTAGAGCCACATGCTGTTGGAGAAGTGGGTCAGCAGCTTCAGCAAATCATTATCCAATATTGTCCTTACGGCATGTGACTAAAAGCTGCCTCTGTTGTTTACAAAGAGCCTCACTCTGCAAACTGCTATGGGAAAATTCAGGGTATTGGACACACTGCAGTGTAGCTGTATATTAATGCTGGGCAAGCATTTATCATGTAATATTAGAGAGGTGCAAATCTCACAAGCATTAATTTCCTTTATCATTTTGAAAAGAAATATTCATCATGAATATGCATCATGAAATCTCAAATGTGCTAAATTTAGCACATCATGAAATCTTAAATTCTTCAAATTTTACACATTATGAAATCTCAAATTCACCAAATTTGGCAAATCCTAAAATTAAAAATTCATCAAATCTGGCACATCATGAGATCTCAAATTCACCAAATGTGGCACATTATGAAAATTATAACTCACTGAATCATGAAATCTCAAATTGTTGAAATTTGGCACATCACAAAGTCTCAAATTTAAGTCAGTTTAATTATGTTGGCACATTTAAAAAGACGGTGGACACAAACCCATAGAACAAAACTATTTTCAAAATAGGCTGATAATTTTATTACAGTCAAAAACTGAGTGCAGTCTTCTTTGAATATTATTATAATCACTTAAAATTATTTCTAACAATAAAAAAAAATGGCTATTATTGAATCACCACCGTCGAAGCATTTTTCAAACCACACGTCACATTTACACCATTTCTTTTTGATTCACCGTTAGATTTGACCCAGTTCAGCCCTTTTGGACCGTAAGGGATTTTTACCTGTTTGTCTTTCGATCAGAACAAGTGTATCTTCAGTAGGAGCTCCTTCTAGAAGCTTCTCAGTCAGTCGGCTCCCACAAGCCTTCAGCAACCTGCAGAAAAAACGAAAAACAAAGAGTGAGAAAGAAGGCGGCACAGAGCACAAATCAGGTTATCGTGGAGAGCTCAGTTCAACCAGGACTGCTGAACGGAGAACATCAGAGGGGCGTTTAGACTAAACAGATACTTTAAATTAATATTTGATGACATTAATTGAATTCTGCAATACAATACACCTATATTATTAATTTTACTGCGTTTAACCCTTTAGAACTAAATGTTACATCTTTGTAATGTTAATCCAGGTGGATTCAGACCCAAAAAATTGGTGTATTGGTTTTAATGTCTATACTGAACTACTCCAGACGTATTTGTGTAGTCGGTTTATTTAAAGAAACTGAATCACAGTGAAATTTTTATGAAGAACTGAATCTTCTTTTTCTTCTTCTTCTTTCGGCTGCCACAGCGGATCATCTGCCTCTATCTTGCTCTATCCACTGCCTCCTCTACTTTCACACCAACCATCTCCATGTCCACCTTCACTACATCCATAAACCTTCTCTGAGGTCTACCTCTTCTCCTTCTACCCGGCAGCTCCATCTCCAACATTCTTTGCCCAATATATCCACTATTCCTCCTCAACACATGTCCAAACCATCTCAACCTGGTCTCTCTGGCTTTATCTCCAAACTGCTCCACCTTCACCGTCCCTCTGATCTGCTCATTTCTAATCTTGTCCATCTTTGTCACTCCCAACGAAAATCTCAGCATCTTCATCTCCGCCACCTCCACCTCAGCCTCCTGTCTTTTAGACAGAGCCACAGTCTCCAAACCAAACATCATAGCAGGACGCACTGCTGTCTTGTAGACCTTCCCTTTCACTCTTGCTGCTAAAAATGCAGTCTAATTGTTGTGAGGTCAGCAATTTACACCCCTATTCCTGAATAAACAAAGAAATTACAGTCGATGGGCACTGTGGTGGTGGTGGGGGGGCAAGTATGATTCTAAGAGACAAATATGAGGCTTGGCTTACTGACAGATTCTTGATTGAAGCGTTTTCACTTTTATTTATATAGAACCTTTCTGGAAGTTCTGGATGTCTTTAGAAGAGATTTAAATGAAGATGGAGAGGTTGCATCCCGAAAAGACTGGAGGAGAGTATTCCATACTCTCTAAATACTACACTAAATGTTCGCCCACCCAATTTAAACCTTCCAACATGAAGACGGCCTAAAGTTTGCGATTTTGAAGTATGGGATGGGACATAGAGATGAAGAAGCTCAGTCAAGTATTGAGGAGTGAGCAGAGCTTTATATGTTACAAGGAGAAGCTTGCACTGATCATGGAATGTAACAGGTAACCAGTGAGGACTCTGAAGGACAGGGGAGATGATTCTAAGGGAGACGACGTGAGGCTGAGGGAGATGAGGCAAGGCAAGAGGCTTATACAGAAAGTTTGTTTGTGTGTGTGTGTGTGTGTGTGTGTGTGTGTGTGTGTGTGTGTGTGTGTGTGTGTGTGTGCGCATGTATTATACCAGCTGAACGAGGCGTGCAGGCTGGCCCACAGGTTGGGGTGCTGGGTGAGGGAGGTCAGAGAGCGGGCGGCATTCCCGCTGCGCTGATGAGGAAACACTGCAGGAGAGAATGCACTGTTCATCCGAACGGCTCTCTGAGGACACACGCCTTGCTCAGTGTCAAACACCTGCAGGTCACACAGAGACATCAGATGGTCAGTCAACACTCGCCTCAGACACTTACACCCTAAAGTTAAAGTTGAAATAATGTTTTCATGGTGAAACGATTAGATCAGCTGCAAAAAGCCTCTATAATGTTCATATGATCCACACAGTCACTCTGACAGACTGTAATACACTACAGGAAGCGTAGGGGGCGATACGGCTTCTACTGTTTCATTTAAAAAGCTCTATAATGTTCATATGATCCACACAGTCGCTCTGACAGACTGTAATACACTACAGGAAGCGTAGGGGGCGATACGGCTTCTACTGTTTCATTTAAAAAGCTCTATAATGTTCATATGATCCACACGGTCGCTCTGACAGACTGTAATACACTACAGGAAGCGTAGGGGGCGATACGGCTTCTACTGTTTCATTTAAAAAGCTCTATAATGTTCATATGATCCACACAGTCGCTCTGACAGACTGTAATACACTACAGGAAGCGTAGGGGGCGATACGGCTTCTACTGTTTCATTTAAAAAGCTCTATAATGTTCATATGATCCACACAGTCGCTCTGACAGACTGTAATACACTACAGGAAGCGTAGGGGGCGATACGGCTTCTACTGTTTCATTTAAAAAGCTCTATAATGTTCATATGATCCACACAGTCACTCTGACAGACTGTAATACACTACAGGAAGCGTAGGGGGCGATACGGCTTCTACTGTTTCATTTAAAAAGCTCTATAATGTTCATATGATCCACAGTCACTCTGACAGACTGTAATACACTACAGGAAGCGTAGGGGGCGATACGGCTTCTACTGTTTCATTGAAAAGCTCTCTAATGTTCATATGATCCACACAGTCGCTCTGACAGACTGTAATACACTACAGGAAGCGTAGGGGGCGATACGGCTTCTACTGTTTCATTTAAAAAGCTCTATAATGTTCATATGATCCACACAGTCGCTCTGACAGACTGTAATACACTACAGGAAGCGTAGGGGGCGATACGGCTTCTACTGTTTCATTTAAAAAGCTCTATAATGTTCATATGATCCACACAGTCGCTCTGACAGACTGTAATACACTACAGGAAGCGTAGGGGGCGATACGGCTTCTACTGTTTCATTTAAAAAGCTCTATAATGTTCATATGATCCACACGGTCGCTCTGACAGACTGTAATACACTACAGGAAGCGTAGGGGGCGATACGGCTTCTACTGTTTCATTTAAAAAGCTCTATAATGTTCATATGATCCACAGTCACTCTGACAGACTGTAATACACTACAGGAAGCGTAGGGGGCGATACGGCTTCTACTGTTTCATTGAAAAGCTCTCTAATGTTCATATGATCCACACAGTCGCTCTGACAGACTGTAATACACTACAGGAAGCGTAGGGGGCGATACGGCTTCTACTGTTTCATTTAAAAAGCTCTATAATGTTCATATGATCCACACAGTCGCTCTGACAGACTGTAATACACTACAGGAAGCGTAGGGGGCGATGTGGCATCTGTTTCATTGGGAGCTGTAGTGCAGTACCTTTAGTGCAGTGCTCTGTAGACTCTGGATAGTGAGTTTAAGGTGGCGCAGCAGGAAAGGCCAGGAGTTAATGAGGTAAATTCTGTCCATGGCCACCATCACGATACTGTACCAGCGCTGGAAACCTCTCGCCAGGCTGTCTTTGATGAAGAACGTGTGTGAGAACACAAAGCCATGCTGTTCGTCCCCAAAGAAGATGGGTCCTTCTCTGCCTGGACACACCTGTACAGGACACAGGAAAAGACCTTATCAACTTAATAATGTGCTAACACAGTAAATTACCAGTGCCACTAATTTTTCAACGCTGTTAACACATTTTTCTAGTCTGACTCTATGACTTATCCGTAGTAGCGCAGGCTGAAGCCCAGCTGCAGTGCGCTGTATGGTGCTTCGACTGAATCCGTGATTGTACAGCTCTTGAATGTCTTTTAACTCATTCAGCACCTTCAGCAGAAAACGAAGGACAGTGACGCTCAGATAAAGCAACTAGCAAAAGCAGCAGGTTGATGGAGCTCCAGTTCCCCTTGAGATCCTCCACTTTAACAAGCTGTATGAACGAGAGTGAGAGGCTACGATCACGGAGGAGCTGAACCACTGACTGTATACGCTCACCGGCCACTTTATTAGGTGTTCAGTTGCTTGTTAACACAAATAGCTAATCAGCCAATCACACAGCTGCAGCTCACTGCATTTAGGCCTGTAGAGGTGGTCAAGACGACTTGCTGAAGTGCAGACCGAGCATCAGAACGGGGAAGAAAGGGGATTTAAGGGGCTTTGAACGTGGCGTGGTTGTTGGTGCCAGACGGGCTGGTCTGAGTATTTCAGAAACTGCTGATCTGCTGGGATTTTCACACACAACCATCTCCAGGGTTTACAGAGAACGGTCAGAAAAAGAGGAAATATCCAGTGAGCGGTCAGTTGTGTGGACGAAAATGCCTTGTTGATGTGAGAGGTCAGAGGAGAATGATATATATATATATATATATATATATATATATATACACACACACACACACACACACACTCATTTATTGTACATATGATACATGATACTTCTGCTTATTGATTGTATGTATATGATGTACACTCTACACATTTACTGCCTGTATATATGATAACCTTATATATGCTCACTGACCGTATCGGATATATATACACAATATATACACTCACTGACTGTATATCTGATGTGTGTGATATACACATTCACTGACTGTATATCTGATGTGCGTGATATATACACTCACTGACTGTATATCTGATGTGCGTGATATATACACTGACTGACTGCGTATCTGATGTGCGCGATATATACACTCACTGACTGCGTATCTGATGTGCGTGATATATACACTCACTGACTGCGTATCTGATGTGCGTGATATATACACTCACTGACTGTATATCTGATGTGCGCGATATATACACTCACTGAATGCGTATCTGATGTGCGCGATATATACACTCACTGAATGCGTATCTGATGTGCGCGATATATACACTCACTGAATGCGTATCTGATGTGCGCGATATATACACTCACTGAATGCGTATCTGATGTGCGCGATATATACACTCACTGAATGCGTATCTGATGTGCGCGATATATACACTGACTGACTGCGTATCTGATGTGCGTGATATATACACTCACTGACTGCGTATCTGATGTGCGTGATATATACACTCACTGACTGCGTATCTGATGTGCGTGATATATACACTCACTGACTGCGTATCTGATGTGCGCGATATATACACTCACTGAATGCGTATCTGATGTGCGCGATATATACACTGACTGACTGCGTATCTGATGTGCGTGATATATACACTCACTGACTGCGTATCTGATGTGCGTGATATATACACTCACTGACTGCGTATCTGATGTGCGCGATATATACACTCACTGAATGCGTATCTGATGTGCGCGATATATACACTCACTGAATGCGTATCTGATGTGCGCGATATATACACTCACTGAATGCGTATCTGATGTGCGCGATATATACACTCACTGAATGCGTATCTGATGTGCGCGATATATACACTCACTGAATGCGTATCTGATGTGCGCGATATATACACTCACTGAATGCGTATCTGATGTGCGCGATATATACACTCACTGAATGCGTATCTGATGTGCGCGATATATACACTCACTGAATGCGTATCTGATGTGCGCGATATATACACTCACTGACTGCGTATCTGATGTGCGCGATATATACACTCACTGACTGCGTATCTGATGTGCGCGATATATACACTCACTGACTGCGTATCTGATGTGCGCGATATATACACTCACTGAATGCGTATCTGATGTGCGCGATATATACACTCACTGAATGCGTATCTGATGTGCGCGATATATACACTCACTGACTGCGTATCTGATGTGCGCGATATATACACTCACTGACTGCGTATCTGATGTGCGCGATATATACACTCACTGACTGCGTATCTGATGTGCGCGATATATACACTCACTGACTGCGTATCTGATGTGCGGGATATATACACTCACTGACTGCGTATCTGATGTGCGCGATATATACACTCACTGACTGCGTATCTGATGTGCGCGATATATACACTCACTGACTGCGTATCTGATGTGCGCGATATATACACTCACTGACTGCGTATCTGATGTGCGCGATATATACACTCACTGACTGCGTATCTGATGTGCGCGATATACACACTCACTGACTGCGTATCTGATGTGCGTGATATACACACTCACTGACTGCGTATCTGATGTGCGTGATATACACACTCACTGACTGTATATCTGATGTGCGTGATATACACACTCACTGACTGTATATCTGATGTGCGTGATATATACACTCACTGACTGTATATCTGATGTGTGTGATATATACACTCACTGACTGTATATCTGATGTGTGTGATATATACACTCACTGACTGTATATCTGATGTGCGTGATATACACACTCACTGACTGTATATCTGATGTGTGTGATATATACACTCACTGACTGTATATCTGATGTGTGTGATATATACACTCACTGACTGTATATCTGATGTGTGTGATATATACACTCACTGACTGTATATCTGATGTGAGTGTATATATCACGCACTGACTGTATATCTGATGTGCGTGATATATACACTCACTGACTGTATATCTGATGTGCGTGATATATACACTCACTGACTGTATATCTGATGTGTGTGATATATACACTCACTGACTGTATAACTGATGTGTGTGATATATACACTCACTGACTGCGTATCTGATGTGTGTGATATATACACTCACTGACTGTATATCTGATGTGTGTGATATATACACTCACTGACTGTATATCTGATGTGAGTGTATATATCACGCACTGACTGTATATCTGATGTGTGTGATATATACACTCACTGACTGTATATCTGATGTGTGTGATATATACACTCACTGACTGTATATCTGATGTGCGTGATATACACACTCACTGACTGTATATCTGATGTGCGTGATATACACACTCACTGACTGTATATCTGATGTGTGTGATATATACACTCACTGACTGTATATCTGATGTGTGTGATATATACACTCACTGACTGTATAACTGATGTGTGTGATATATACACTCACTGACTGCGTATCTGATGTGTGTGATATATACACTCACTGACTGTATATCTGATGTGTGTGATATATACACTCACTGACTGTATATCTGATGTGAGTGTATATATCACGCACTGACTGTATATCTGATGTGTGTGATATATACACTCACTGACTGTATATCTGATGTGTGTGATATATACACTCACTGACTGTATATCTGATGTGTGTGATATATACACTCACTGACTGTATAACTGATGTGTGTGATATATACACTCACTGACTGCGTATCTGATGTGTGTGATATATACACTCACTGACTGTATAACTGATGTGTGTGATATATACACTCACTGACTGTATAACTGATGTGTGTGATATATACACTCACTGACTGTATATCTGATGTGTGTGATATATACACTCACTGACTGCGTATCTGATGTGTGTGATATATACACTCACTGACTGTATATCTGATATATATGAAACGTACACTGTGGTTGGAACATGCAGACACTGCTGCTCTCACTGTGTTCCCCTGATTTTCATGTTCAGGTTATTTTGTCCGCACATACAGCTGTAACATAATACAACTAGAGGCCACGTTACCTCACAGCTGAGGCTGCGTACGCACGCCTGCCGCACCATGCTGAAGAGCTGAGGCTGCCTCGGGTGCTGATGGCTGAGGTAACGAATCCCGGTTTCTGAGTCAACACTGACAAAACCAGGATGAGACGCAGGGAGAGAGCGACAGCCCTGAGAGAGAGAAAGAGGGTGAGGGTGAGAGACAGAGACAGAGACAGAGACAGAGACAGAGAGAGAGAGAGAGAGAGAGAGAGAGAGAGAGAGAGAGAGAGAGAGAGAGAGAGAGAGAGACAGAGAGAGACAGAGAGAGAACCAAAGGCCATCATTAAGGGGAATTGCATAGACTTTCTACATTTTCTTCATGGTGGTGGATGTAAACAGAGTCGTTCAGAGCAATTTGGTGTGAAACGCTCTGTTCTAGAGTCAGTCTACTTCTCGAGTCAGAACTGTTCACAGTGGTGGTGATAGGAACCAGACGTCCCCCTCTAAAGGCTTCCTCACAGATTATTACTCAGAAAAAGTTATTATGTGAAATGGTTATGAATTCACTGCCTGATGTTTGAGACACTGTTTCACTATCCATTCCTAGTGGAGGGATACATTCAGAGCGCTGTGAGGAAAATAGTCCGCAGAGAAAAATGATTATTTCAGATTTTCCACCATTTTCCATGATCAACATTCCGTATAAACTCAGAAGACACATGTTTTTCTAGTTCTACAGTGTTTTCTACAGTGCTGGTCAAAGCTCACATCTGCTCAACACTTCCAGCCACCATGGACCCTCACCAATTTGCATACCGCTCCAACAGATCCACAGACAATGCACACTGCTCTCACACACCTGGACAGGAAAAACACTTAGGATACTGAGGATTCAACACAATCATCCCTGCCAAACTCATTCCTGAGCTCACAGACCTGGGTTTGAACTCTCATCTCTGCAGCTGGATACTGGGCTTCCTGATGAGTAGACCCCAGGTGGTGAAAGCTGGGAACAGCTTCCCTTCCACACTGACTCTGAGCACAAGGGCTCCCCATGGATGTGTGCTCAGCCCCCTCCTGTACTCCCTGCACACACATGACTGTGTAGCCAAACACACGTCCAACATCATCTTCAAGTTTGCTGATGACACCACCATCCTAGGCCTCATCACTGATGGAGATGAAACAGCCTACAGAGACGAGGTCAGCGCTCTGTCAGAGTGGTGCCTTGACAACAGTGTCTGTCTCAACATCAGCAGAACAAAGGAGATGATCGTGGACTACAGGAAGCCGCAGAGGGGTGGTCACTCTCCTCTATCCATCAATGGAGCCGAAGTGGAGAGAGTCAGAGGTGTTCCTTGGTGTACACCTCACTGATGACCTCAACTGGACCCTCCACACCAACACTATCGTGAGATCTGCCCGTCAGTGTCTCGTCTCTTCTTCCCACGTAAGCTCAGGAAGTTTGGTCTGCCTCCTCAGATCCTCGCCAACTTCTCCAGGTGCACCTTACAGAGCTTCCTCACTGGCTGCATCACTGTCTGGTACCGCAGCTGCACCGCCTGTGGCCCTCAGAGGAGTGGTGAGGACGGCAGAAGCCATCATAGGCAACAAACTACCAGCCTTACAGGACGTCTACCAGTCCTGCTGCCTCAGGAGGATCCAAGAGATCCGGTCACACAGCGATCGGCCTGGAGATTCCACAGCATCCAGACTAGAACAACCCGGCTAATGAACTGGCTCTACCTACAGGCTGTCAGGCTCCAGAACCAGCTGTGAAGCTGTGGGTCTGTCCCCAGTTACCACTTCACTCAGTCATTCTGTCAGCATTATTATTATTATTATTATTATTATTATTATTATTATTATTATTATATCATCTCTGCTGTGGACAATACCACCTTAACACTAAGCCACTTTAAAGAACAATAACACTGAGTCACTTAAAAATCTATATTTCTCTATATTTTGTGTACATTTAATATATTTCAGTCTGGTTTTTATATTTGACTTTCACTTATTTTCACTTCTACTGTCTGTAGAGTGACACCTGAACCTCAGCACAAGCATTTCAGCTCATAAATGTCCTGACATGTGGTGCAAATGACAAATAAACTTGAAACTGAAACGAAACTTGGTATTTGTGTTGTAGCCGCAGCGACCCCTGGTTCCCATCATCAGCACTGCAGAGACATCTGATCTATTTCAGCCCAAACCCGCTCTGAATGACACCTCACACACTGAATTAGGACGAAACGTTGAAATTCGGCACTGAAACGGTTTACTGCACATCGGCTGTATGCAGCCACTCACCTCACACATGTCGGCCCTCTGCGTGGCGGAGCTGTTGGCCCTCATGGTCAGTCCCTCTCCATCTCGCTCTCCTTGGTCACCCAGCAGAGCGGAGCAGGGCTGTGGGGGCGACGGGGACGGAGGGTGGACGGCTTCGGTACAGAACAGCGTCCGAGGCCCGTGGAGCTCACAGAAGTGACAAAGAGCAACTAAAGCGTTCATCTGGAAATAGACAGAGCTGGAGTGAATACATGAGCTAAAGTCTGCAACTGGACATACACAGAGTGGAGCTATAAGGTAGGTGTTTCTAATAAAATGGCCAGTGAGTAATAGTAGAAGTTGAGTGTTTCTAATAAAGTGGCCCGTGAGTAATAGAAGTTGGGTGTTTCTAATAAAGTGGCCCGTGAGTAATAGAAGTTGGGTGTTTCTAATAAAGTGGCCCGTGAGTAATAGAAGTTGGGTGTTTCTAATAAAGTGGCCCATGAGTAATAGAAGTTGGGTGTTTCTAATAAAGTGGCCCGTGAGTAATAGAAGTTGGGTGTTTCTAATAAAGTGGCCCGTGAGTAATAGAAGTTGGGTGTTTCTAATAAAGTGGCCAGTGAGTAATAGAAGTTGGGTGTTTCTAATAAAGTGGCCCGTGAGTAATAGAAGTTGGGTGTTTCTAATAAAGTGGCCCGTGAGTAATAGAAGTTGGGTGTTTCTAATAAAGTGGCCCGTGAGTAATAGAAGTTGGGTGTTTCTAATAAAGTGGCCCGTGAGTAATAGAAGTTGGGTGTTTCTAATAAAGTGGCCCATGAGTAATAGAAGTTGGGTGTTTCTAATAAAGTGGCCCATGAGTAATAGAAGTTGGGTGTTTCTAATAAAGTGGCCCGTGAGTAATAGAAGTTGGGTGTTTCTAATAAAGTGGCCCGTGAGTAATAGAAGTTGGGTGTTTCTAATAAAGTGGCCCGTGAGTAATAGAAGTTGGGTGTTTCTAATAAAGTGGCCCGTGAGTAATAGAAGTTGGGTGTTTCTAATAAAGTGGCCCGTGAGTAATAGAAGTTGGGTGTTTCTAATAAAGTGGCCCGTGAGTAATAGAAGTTGGGTGTTTCTAATAAAGTGGCCCGTGAGTAGTAGAAGTTGGGTGTTTCTAATAAAGTGGCCCGTGAATAATAGAAGTTGGGTGTTTCTAATAAAGTGGCCCGTGAGTAATAGAAGTTGGGTGTTTCTAATAAAGTGGCCCGTGAGTAATAGAAGTTGGGTGTTTCTAATAAAGTGGCCCGTGAGTAATAGAAGTTGGGTGTTTCTAATAAAGTGGCCCATGAGTAATAGAAGTTGGGTGTTTCTAATAAAGTGGCCCGTGAGTAATAGAAGTTGGGTGTTTCTAATAAAGTGGCCCGTGAGTAATAGAAGTTGGGTGTTTCTAATAAAGTGGCCCGTGAGTAATAGAAGTTGGGTGTTTCTAATAAAGTGGCCCGTGAGTAATAGAAGTTGGGTGTTTCTAATAAAGTGGCCCGTGAGTAATAGAAGTTGGGTGTTTCTAATAAAGTGGCCCGTGAGTAATAGAAGTTGGGTGTTTCTAATAAAGTGGCCCGTGAGTAATAAAAGTTGGGTGTTTCTAATAAAGTGGCCCGTGAGTAATAGAAGTTGGGTGTTTCTAATAAAGTGGCCCGTGAGTAACAGAAGTTGGGTGTTTCTAATAAAGTGGCCCGTGAGTAATAGAAGTTGGGTGTTTCTAATAAAGTGGCCCGTGAGTAATAGAAGTTGGGTGTTTCTAATAAAGTGGCCCGTGAGAAATAGAAGTTGGGTGTTTCTAATAAAGTGGCCCGTGAGTAATAGAAGTTGGGTGTTTCTAATAAAGTGGCCCGTGAGTAATAGAAGTTGGGTGTTTCTAATAAAGTGGCCCGTGAGTAATATCTGCTGTATGCTAATGTTAAGCTGCTCCCCCCTTCCCCCGCTGGGTTCACCTCAGCTCCTGTTACATGCCGCTCCTTCAGAGCTGGAGATAGGGTGGAGGTGAGAACGATCCAGAGAGAACTGAGGACAGCCATCAAGGAGGAGAAGAACAAGTATAGGAGGAAGCTGGAGTGGAAACTCCAGCAGAACAACATGAGGGAGGTCTGGAATCGGATGAGCACCATCACCAGCTTCAGGTCCAACAACAACAGAGGAGTAGAGGTCAGTGTGGACAGGGCCAACAAGCTAAATCTGTTCTTTAACAGATTTGACACGGCAGGCTCTGCCACCCCCCCCAGCCTGACTCCTCTGCTGCCAGTCCTCAGCAGACCATACCACTCATCTCCCCTCCCCCTCCTGATAGCCTGCCCCCTCCTGTGATAGCCCATCTCACACCTCCATCCCTCCCCCACCCACCTCCTCTACAGTGTGTCTCACTGCTGACCAGGTGAGAAGACAACTGAAGAGACTCCACACAAACAAGGCTGCAGGCCCTGATGGGGTTCCACCCAGGGTGCTTAAAGCCTGTGCTACCCAACTTTGTGGAATACTTCAACGTGTCTTCAACTTGAGCCTGAGTCTCCAGAGGGTCCCCATGATGTGGAAGACATCTTGCATTGTTCCTGTCCCAAAGACGCCACGACCCAGTGACGCCAAGGACTACAGGCCAGTGGCACTGACGTCTCATGTCATGAAGACCATGGAGAGGCTCGTCTTGGACCCATAGTCCAGCCTTTTCTAGATCCCCTCCAGTTTGCCTATCAGCCCCGCCTGGGAGTTGAAGACGCCATCATCTACCTGCTCAACAGAGTTTATGCTCACCTGGATAAGCCAGCCAGCTCTGTGAGGGTCATGTTTTTTGACTTCTCCAGCGCAGTGGCCCATGAGTAATAGAAGTTGGGTGTTTCTAATAAAGTGGCCTGTGAGTAATAGAAGTTGGGTGTTTCTAATAAAATGGCCAGTGAGTAATAGAAGTTGGGTGTTTCTAATAAAGTGGCCCATGAGTAATAGAAGTTGGGTGTTTCTAATAAAGTGGCCCATGAGTAATAGAAGTTGGGTGTTTCTAATAAAGTGGCCCATGAGTAATAGAAGAAGTTGGGTGTTTCTAATAAAGTGGCCCATGAGTAATAGAAGTTGGGTGTTTCTAATAAAGTGGCCCATGAGTAATAGAAGAAGTTGGGTGTTTCTATTAAAGTGGCCCGTGAGTAATAGAAGTTGGGTGTTTCTAATAAAATGGCCAGTGAGTAATAGAAGTTGGGTGTTTCTAATAAAGTGGCCCGTGAGTAATAGAAGTTGGGTGTTTCTAATAAAATGGCCTGTGAGTAATAGAAGTTGGGTGTTTCTAATAAAGTGGCCTGTGAGTAATAGAAGTTGGGTGTTTCTAATAAAGTGGCCCGTGAGTAATAGAAGTTGGGTGTTTCTAATAAAGTGGCCCGTGAGTAATAGAAGTTGGGTGTTTCTAATAAAGTGGCCCGTGAGTAATAGAAGTTGGGTGTTTCTAATAAAGTGGCCCGTGAGTAGACGCAGAGGGTGGGTGTTTCTAATAAAGTGGCCAGTGAGTGTAAACTGCTTTGTTCCAATGAGAAAAACCCATTCACTCATTATTAACTGGCATCCATGCAGGCATGTTCCTACGTTGTGCCTCATCTCAGAGCAGGTAAATGAGGCTAAACAAGATATTCACCCATCAAATTCAGCTACTTTAACCCAGTAAAGTCCATATTCTCGTTTTCTTTTGGTCCAGATGTTCTCCGAACGTGCCTGAGCACAAATCTGAAGACATTTCTGATCAAAAACTGAACAACTATACAGCTCCACTAGGGCCGTGACAAACTGGACAGATGTTTCGATCTGACCAACATCTCATGACAGATTTACTGCGCTCTGGAAAAGGACGACCTATGCGCGGTGCCTGATCCACTCACACCAGCGCAACACACTCACACACCACCACGTCACTGTCACTGCTGAGAATGACCCTCCGCCCAAATGATACCTGTTCCTTGGGGGTCCTGACCACTGAAGAACAGGGTATCAGGGAAACAGATGGACTACAGAGTCCAGCTATGGTCAATGAGGTGGATTTAATGAAGGGCACTCACCTTTTGTACGGTTACTGGCAGCCTGCAGATGCCAGAGAAACAGCCTGGTGGTCTGGTCAGCGGTTATAAAGCATCTCACTCCATTTCCCGGAGTTTATAACGTCTACGCTGCTTATTAACCGTCCTTTAAGTCACTCCATCGCTGTTCGTCTGTCACGTGACGGAGGGTCACGCGCTCCGTCCATAACAACGTGACGTTGCCGCCGAGACGGAAATAAACAAAGCTGCGTCGCGTTCATTTAATCAACATAATGTGAATAGTTTGCATCGTTCTTTGCTCAGCACTCACACTTTGGCGACAGTTAAGCTATTATGGCTCCAAATAATCGAATAATCGGTCGAGATCGCGTTGTTTCAGGAATAAACTACAAGTCCCAGAAGCACCACGTGAATGACGTCGGCACGCTCTTCCGGTAGCCCGGTAAATAACGACAGCGCACATTAAAAGCGTTTATTTCATTTTATTTTTGTTATGTGTATTATTTAACACGCACATATATAATTAAACAAAATTAATATATAAAACATTATGTTGTTTAATATTCGATACAATAAACGCCATGACGGCTTTGTTTGTTTGTTTTTTTAACAACACGACGTCGTCGCCGAGATAAATAAACGCTCTTTTTGTATTTTATTGCTGCAGTTTGCGCGACACTTAATTTTTTTGCGGCTTCCAATAATCAAATAATCCATCGGGATGTCGGCGGAATGCTGTTTAGGAACAAACTACAAGTCCCATAAGCGCGATGCGAAGAGCCCAGTAAGAGAATAAAATACAAAATAAAAGCGCTCGTTTTAATGGATCTATTTTTTTTTATTTCATTTAGTCACGTTTGTTATTTCGGATACACGAATATAGAAAATATCCGTGTTTGATCTTCACTGTTAGGTTGTCTAGGCAGCTAATTGGGGCGTTAATGGAAAGAAATCCGATTTTCTACTTATTTATATATATATATATATATATATATATATATATATATATATATATATCGCGGTATAACGACACTGTATGAAGTCCACTGTTGTTATTAGCTTTATTGCGTTTCGTAGCCTCATAAAACCTCTGTGCTCTCCCCCACCCAGTACCCCCGGGGTGGTTATAATGGGTTATAACACGTGGTGGGCCTCCAGGATGACGTCACGATGAAAGAGCCCTCTTGGAGCTCGTAGCTCAGCTCAGCTAACCTCACACTAACTTCCTCGTTTGCTGGTTCGGCTTGTCCATTGAGGTGAGCAAGGCGTCTGTTCTTACAACTTTCTCTCTCGCTGTTTTTATTTGTTTTTATCTAAACGAAGTGAGTTCGGTTATTTTTTTAAACTACTACTAAACCCAGTAACTGTAATTTCGCCTAACTTACTTGGCTGTGTGCTTTATTGCCTTCCACCCACAGCAGCCCAGTTCTTTGAGCTGGCCATTATAAGCAAGCTGAACTGTAATTTTCCATTCCACCTTAAATACCGCAGCGGCTGCATTCTAACGCGTGTACGGCAGAACGCGACTAGTACTATTTAAGGTGGAACGGACAGTTCGAACGAGAAGCTGGTTAAATCCGGCCTCGTGGCATCGTAGAAGTGCTTCACGCTTAACTAATTTTTATTATTATTTTTTTTATCTTTGTAAGACATTTATTCGGCTACTTCTGCTGCTTTTTAAGGCTGTGTGCTCTAGAGAATAAGGGAGAATGTGCCGATAAGTGGACCAGGTCTGTGAGCTGTTCACGGTATTAGGACTTTTATGAGAAGTAACGTGTGTTTATGTGGATCTAGGTGAGCTCTGGCCGTCGTATCTGAGCCTTCCCAAATTAAGTCGTCTGGCATGGCGTCTGCTGAAGAAGGAGGATGTGGGAAACTCCTCACGGGACAACCAGAAGCACAAGCAGGTACTTCATTAGGGACTTTTATTATGACATTCGGTTGGCCTGTAGATGTTCCCTTAAAAAAAGGAGTCCGTGTAGTTGTAGTAATAACTAAAGGGAACCTCCTGTATTTTTCTTAGGCCTGAGTAATGTTACAGTACGTGAAGCTGAATTAAAAGACCCGCTTGGCTTCTGAAGGGGACGTCCACCAACTGTTTAAAATTCCTGCCTAGTCCAGAGTGAGAGGGGTAAACAGAGTGACTCAGAGTGGGGTTGGTGTGATTCAGATCTCTTTACAGTGGTGGTGATGGGAACCAGACGTCACCATGACTACAACACAGATATAGACATATTATTCACTATCCAGAACCACTGGAGAACCTACACGGGTCTTCTGACTTTATACGGAATACTGATGATGGGGAAAATGGTGGAAAATCTGGAATAATATGTTTTCTTTGGGGACTATTTTGCCTCCCAACTCATGTCGTAACTTTCTGTGAGGGAGATTTTAGAGGTGGACGTCTGGTTCCTATCACCACCACTGTAAGCAGTTGAAAAATGGTTCTTCAAGGGTTCTTTAGG
>NC_051213.1:48734668-48767168 GCF_015220715.1 Pygocentrus nattereri | reverse complement strand
ACAGGACAGACAGTGCTGCCCCCTTTTGAGCAGGAGGATGAAGGTCAAGGTGCGGTTGTCAGGTTTTTTTTTTTTTGTTTTGGATAATTTGAGAAGTCCAGTTACCCTTTATGAAATCAGTGGAACTGCACCTTGCTGCTGCATAGCTGGGGCCAAAAAGTGGAAAGTTGGAAAGCTTTGGCTTTCAAGCGCATCCAAAAACAGTCCTTGGGGAAACGGCGGAGGTCCTATTACGGTTTGATCTAATTCATTAGTGTTACGTAACCCTGTCCACTCTATCTAATCATCTTGCTCAGAGATTTAATGTGTTTGAGGACATAATGCCTTCTAATATCCATCCTTAATGTCTCGTTTGTTTCCTTTGGTGTTATTAATAAAATAACACAATCCACAGAGCACGGCGCTCAGGATACACCCCAAGAAGGAGATGAATCCCAAACCGAGAAGAAGGAGCGCATCTCGGATCGCCGTGATCCTGAAGACGCAGCAGACTGTGGCGCGAATGGCCCGAAGGATGAAGGCTTCGGAGATGCCAGGCTGGCCCGAGAAGCCAAGGCACTATCAGTCTCTCCAAGAGTTGAACAGATTGCACCGGAGGAGGAATGGAAAGACTGGGGGGAGGAGGAGGAGGAGGAAGAGGAGAAGGAAACCCAGCCCATCCCTCAGGAACCACAGCCTGGCAGACCATCTCGCAAGCCCACGCATTTCATTTGCTTCCGCGTGGACTCCCCAGCAGCTCTCATGGCCTTCCAGCGCGTCCAGAGGAAGATCCTGACCCACCTGCCCCAGTCGGAGGAATTCTGGGTCAAGCCGGCCACCCTGCACATCACTCTCTCTCTCCTGGTTCTCCCGGGCCCAGCCGAAGTTCAGGCCGCAGCCAAGATCCTCCAATCCATCGTGAGCGACTTCTACAAACCACCCATCTCTGTTTTCTTCCCACTCAAACTCAAGCATTTCAACGGGAAGGTTCTTTTCCTTCCACCACGGCCCGTCCAGGACGTCCAAAGCATCAACACCCCGCTCCAGGAGGCCTTCAGGGAGAAAGGCTGGCTCCACCGCCACTCTAAATGCCCCATCTACCACCTCACGCTGGCCAAAGTAGAGGGCGAGGAGACCAAGAAGATGTTTGAAGATGTGGGGGCCATCAAACTGGCTAAAGACATCAACTTCGGAAAGCTGGAAGTGGACAAGTTGTACCTTTGCGTCAACGGCATGCCAAAAACAAACAGCGGCTTTTATCAGGTCGTTTGTGCTGTAAAGTTCCCTACTGTGTAATTCGGTGGTGATGGTGGTCAGAGGTACGGTCTGTATGA
The DNA here is from genome assembly GCF_015220715.1 of Pygocentrus nattereri. Taxonomy (NCBI): domain Eukaryota; kingdom Metazoa; phylum Chordata; class Actinopteri; order Characiformes; family Serrasalmidae; genus Pygocentrus; species Pygocentrus nattereri. The sequence continues at coordinate 48,765,855 of NC_051213.1, read as the reverse complement.
TGCACAACCTCAGGGCTTCACCTGGAGGGGAGGTGACAAGGGGATGGTCTACAACATCCTCTACGCCAAACTGCCACCCCACCTTCTATCCCATTTGAGCTAATGTCAATATATCGTCTGACGTGCCTACTGGAGGTACAGTAATCCACCTATACAGTCATGTGCAAACGTTTTAGTATCGCTGGTCAAAATACATGAATCTTAACTTATAATCAATTTTTAATAAAAAAAAGTTTCTGTTTTTAGTTCAACGTACTGAGGAGGAGAGAAAAGGCCCACTCCCATTTCCTCTTTTTACCCCTACCCCTCGTTTTCGACTGTTGCCCCTCTGAGCTGAGCTGCAGGGCAGTGGTTGAGATCTTCCCTCTGAAATGAGACCCTCTAATAAAAGAGCATCACTTCATTAACAGCTACTAGCGCCGCTCTGTAGGCGACCCTGCCCGTCTGCAGGGACAGCAGAGGAGGGGAAAGTTCAGCTCCTCACTGCTGGGCTTTAGTTACATGTAGGGATCATACGCCTTCAAAGAGGGGGGCAATTATTATCATCCATCCATCCATTTTCCAAGCCACTTCTCCGTCAGGGTCAGAAGGGGGGGGGTGCTGGAGCCTATGCCACCCCCCACGTAATTCTTCAGCAATATGAAGCTAAAGTCAGATATTCACCAGATTCTTGTTGGAATTTTCCCGTTCCACCTTAAATGGAGCAGCCGTTCTGATGCCCGAGGTGCCAGAATGTAACTGCTGGACTATTTAAGGTGGAACGGCAGAGTTAGCCAGCTAGCTCCTGAAATATCAGCTGCTATTTGTGATTTTTATGCTTGTTATGAAGACAAACGACCATAATCCACTGAAACAGCATTAAACTAAGAGAATATGATGGTTATTATATTTATTAACAGAGAAAATTCCCACATTTGTGGGTTTCTTTCGTCTTTTGTTCTCCGTCTCACTGGTTTCTCTGTTTCTCATATCTCTCCGTTTGGAGGGTCATGTAGCCCCAACACTTCACCCCACCCCTCTATCTCAACAAGAATCAGGAACCCCCCCCACATGCAAACAGAGGGGTAGGGGTGAAATGGGATTGGGCCTAAATGCGCCATAACATGTTTCATGCTTCCTTTATGTCAACATGTCAAATTCAGCAATTTGACAGTATTTTTATATATAATTAGATGTGAATTTTAGACACTAAGTTGGTTTTAATTTACAGACGTCTGAAACGCAGCAGCGCAAAGTCTTTGTAAGACTGTCACCAGCTGTCTGTTCATCGTGGATGATATCAGAACCTTATTGTTTACACAATGTTGCAATAATTTTAATTTTTTTTTAATTTTTAAATTTTTTTCTAATAGTATTGAAATGATTAAGTGCAATTAGAAATGGATGGTCAGATGTGTCTGATCTCTTAATGTTCTGCAAGCAGTCGGGATATAACTTGTCTGAATGGAGTGTGCATGAATTAATAATGCACTATGTATTTTAAATGTTTTTATGGTCAGAGTGCTGAATTATTCACCAGTGACCAAAATATTCTGAACGCTGAGGCTTTTTGCAGCGCTCAGACGTGCCACTCTGTAATAAATTTGGATATAATTGAATTTTTGTGCTGCTTTTTTTTGTCTAAAGCTTGCGATTATTTCAGCCTTTCAGAGAAATTCTGCAAAGAAGCACCAAAGATTGACACTGCTTCATAAAATCTGTAGGTATTTCCTAGAAATCTGACGTGTGGAAGGAGAAGTCCACTGGTTTTTCAAAATCTCTGTATAATTCAGTCATTGAGTCGTCGTCCAGAGCAGGTTTGGTGTGAAACGGTTCAGACGTCTTCACAGTGGTGGTGATGGGAACCAGGCGTCGCCATGACTACAACACAGATATAGACACTTTATTTACCATCCAGAACCACCAGAGAACCTACACGAGTCTTCTGAGCTTATATGGAATGTTGATGATGGAAAACAGTGGAAAATCTGGAATAATGAGTTTTCTTTGGGGACTATTTTGCCGCACAGCGCCCTGCATGTCTCCCTCCACCATGAATGGAGTTGAAGTTCTCTAAACTCTCATAAAACAGCGTCTCAGTCATCAGGCAGTGAATTCAGAACCAGTTCATGTAGGAACTTTCTGTAGGAGCTTTTAGAGGGACGTCTGGTTCCCATCACCACCACTGTGAGGAGCTTTTAGAGGGGGACGTCTGGTTCCCATCACCACCACTGTGAGGAGCTTTTAGAGGGACGTCTGGTTCCCATCACCACCACTGTGAGGAGCTTTTAGAGGGACGTCTGGTTCCCATCACCACCACTGTGAGGAGCTTTTAGAGGGGGACGTCTGGTTCCCATCACCACCACTGTGAGGAGCTTTTAGAGGGACGTCTGGTTCCCATCACCACCACTGTGAGGAGCTTTTAGAGGGACGTCTGGTTCCCATCACCACCACTGTGAGGAGCTTTTAGAGGGACGTCTGGTTCCTATCACCACCACTGTACATCTTAATCATTTAATTGTGCAGAATTTTTTATAAAGTTGGTGTAATGTGATATACTTTTACTGTAATATACTCTAGTATATCTATTCGAAATGATTTAATTACATCTGTGTTTGAGGTTTAATTAAACTACAAGTTGTCTTGGATATATTGTGGGTTCTGCTTACGGCTCAGACATATTTATACACACACACACATATATATTAAAAAACAGGCTTCCCCACTTTCAAAATAAGAGTCCTTGCAATATAATATAATTTAATACGCTGAACATTTTGCCAAGAGTATTATATAACAATTCAGTTTTTCTCCACACATCTGCATTAAAGATCTGCACTATTATACATTTGCCTATGCTTTCTGTGATACTGCAAGAGCCAATATCACGGTACCGGTTCGGGAACCGATACATCGGAGCAGCGCTGTCACTACAATACAGAAAATCAGGCTGGGTGGCGAAGAGTGCAGGCATCCCGTTTGGGGTTCCGGGCAGGGGGGGGGGTGCATGGCTGTGTTTAAGAGCCTTTTAAGGGCCATTTCCCCGCTTTAACAACACTCAACACTCACTGATCAAGTCGTGCATGCGTAATAGAATTTTCTCCTTCTTCTCCCTTTTTTCTCCCAGATACACTCACATATGTGAGTCAGTGCATGCCTCTCTTTTCCCCCTCCACCCTTCCCCCACTCTCCATCTCCATCTCTCCCACGTTCATGCCCCCCCCCCCCTCTCACGCGCTCCATTTCCATTTCCATTGCCATTGTGTTGCTCTAATCCGTCCGTGTCAGCCTGGCCGTGTGTGTTCCTTCATGCCCCAACACGAGGCTGCATTACATGCGTTTGCGTGCACGTGTCTCTTATGTGGTGCAATCAACATCATATGAGCGACACAGAAATACAGTTATGCTTCTATAGTGCTCCTTCTGACTCACTCGCTCGCTCATGCAGTGCCCTCGTGCTTTCACCTAAGCTGCGCTGGAATCCTCCGTTCCACCTTAAATGGTGCGGCAGAGCATGCGTTTGCCGCCCGCTCTGAGCGAAGCAGACTTCGAATCCTCCGTTCCACCTTAAATGGCGCAGCGCCAGAACGCAGCTGCTGCACCATTTAAGGTGGAACGTTGAATTCGAATCCGAAGCCACCTGCGCCAGAACGCCACCGCTGCACCATTTAAGGTGGAACGGAGAATTCGAATCCCAAGCCAACTTCGAACGCAACCGCTGCACCTTTTAAGGTGGAACGGAGAATTCGAATTGAAGCCAACTTCATCTCTTTTCCTCTTCTTCCACTTAAAGCACGTCGGTTCACCACTTTCCTCACACCCCACACCCCAACCCCCGTGTCCCCCTCCTTCCCACCACCTTAAATAACAGTGTTTACTGTTGTTTCCAGCAGCTTCCAGTGGGAAAGCCCAGTGAGGATGGTGAAGAGGAGGAGGGTGATGGTCATGATGAAGTCTGTTTAGTGGGCTGACCGTGCACTGTATGTTGGGAAGCTGACGGAGGGGTAGAGGGAGTGTGGTGGTGGTGGTGGTGATGGTGGTAGGGGGGGCGGCTGTTTTTGAGGAGCTCATTTGCATCCACTAAAGGAAAGCACGCCTTTCCCTCTCACCCGTCTCTCCACCAGTGGACACAGCCGAGGCTGCTGCTCTGCAATATAAGCCGTTTTCCTTCCTACTGATGCTGAATCGCCTGGAAGTCAGGATGCTTCTCCCCACAAGCCTTTCACCATCGGTCAGCAGCGGAATTCAATGAGTGATCTGGTCGAGAAGCAGACAAGTGGACCAAGCAGGAGATCCCAGAAAGTACACTACAATTAAAGGTGGGCTTTTTTATTTTTTTGGATGCAGAGCTGCAGCTGCAAGAAAACAGTGCTTCATATATCATATAGCATCATATCATCCCCATAGGGCTCTTATTGAGCACTGCTCAAGTCCACAGCCCCAGCGAATGCAAATGAATCAGCACAATAATGTCAATATCTGCACACATTCGCTTTAAAAAATGATAATATTCGTTTTATTTTGCATGCAGTGCTGATTCACATAGATGCGCTCCCAGTTCCTACACTTCATGCATGCTTACGCGTTGACATCAGCAGATATGCATGTGAGAAATATCAGACAATGTGCACATCAACACTTATATACATGTGTATAGTGATACTACACCATATATATTACTGTATATATATATATACATATACGTGTAGTGATGCTGTCCCTGTAGTGCTGTCTAATAGTGATAGTAATAGTACTATTCTTATAAGAGTCCTGTAGAAACTCATGTAGTGTTAATACAGACCTTATTCACGAGGGAACTGACCGCTGTGAAAGTCCACAAACCCAGCATATCCATGCAAATGAGCTGAGGGTGCACGATAATATCGGTTGTATTGGCATCGGGGGATATTTGCCCAAAAGCTGGATGATATTCATTTTATAATGTTTTTTTATTCCTCTGTAATGTGAATCCTATTAGATGTCATTGCATTTTCCACGCTTTAAAAATGTCGGTGTGTTGATATCAGCAGATATGTATGGGAAAAATATCAGATATTGGCATATTCTGTATCGGTGCATTCCTAGAATGAGCACCTAATGCCTTATGAATGCACTATATATATATATAAAATACTGTATATTGAATCAAGTAGCGATACTAGTTACATTTGTTTGATGATGACGGAAGAGCAGGATGTGGAAGTGGCACAGGGTCCTGTGCTAAAATATCCAGGGTTGTATTCAGATATCAGATATAGGCATATTCCATATTAGTGCATCCCTAGAATGAGCACGTAATCCCTTATGAATGCGGTCTATGTCCATATGTGTGGCTGCTGTTGGATCAAAACCGTGTACTTCCAAAATGGAAACTTTACAGGAGATGGAAAAACATACTTTACTTTTAATGGAAGTCAATGGAACCAGACGTCTTTCCATGTTGTTTTGGGCCGTTTCTTTTGGCCCGTTCAACATGAAATTTACAAACAATGTAAAGAGCAGCAGGCATTTTCAAATAATGTAAAAAACAAAAAATGTCAAAAATGGAGAGGTTTTGTTCCGACAACAGCGATTTATATGTATGTGTGTGTGTGTGTGTGTGTATGTGTGTATATATATATATGTAGGAAATACATACACAGTAATTTATAAAACTTGTGTATTTCCTATAGTAAGAGTCCTGACTTTTATCTTATATCCTGCGATAAATGACCACTGTAAAAGTCCCCAGTAATAATAAAATTACTCTCATATCAATATGGGCACATATTTGCATTAAAAATGACGATATTCATTTATTTGTAATTCCTATAGATGTAGCTGTAATTTCTACGCTTTATAGTTCATGGTTTTATATTGACATCAGCAGATATGAACATGAGAAAAGTCACATATAGACTCCCTATAAGTGACTCCCTAGAACGAGCATGTAGTGCCTTATGAATACCCTACATATACTATATAATACTATATATAATTTATATAGCAATACTCTTCCTGTAGTGCTGTCTTGTTAATGTAGTAATATATATTTGATGATGCGCTTCAGACAGAAGAGCAGATTGTCGAAGTTAATGGTAATTTTATAAATGTTTATGTGTCAACACTGACATCAGCACATTACAGCAAACAGTTCTGTATCAGTGCATCCCTAGAATGAGCATATAATCCCCTATAAAGCCCCCTATACTACAGTAATCCGACAGGGTTCCTGCAAGAATATTATAGTGAATCCAGGCTGTCACTGTCTCTCTTTCCAGTGCTCTATAGTATTCTCACCTCCTATATACTCCTGTAGTGCTCTATAATCTATAAAGCTCTTTATACTTCTTATATTTCTCTGTAAGGTAGCTGGAGGCCCAGATTCTATATTATTATAAATGCTTATGTATCAGCGTCGGCAGATGTGCTTTATTCTGATAATCCACTGTAGGCGCTCAGTCTGTCACCAGCGTGCAGTGAGAGCAACAGTGTCTGCATGTTCCAACCAATAAGTGTATCACATATATCAGATACACAGTGAATGACTGTAGATATTGTATACAACCAATGAATATATGTAATATATATCACATATACAGTCAATGAGTGTATATATCATATACACCATGTATCTCTGTGGTCAGAACAAAACCTCGTATCTCCAAAATGGTGACTTTACAGGAGAAGGAAAAAACCGACTTTACTTTTAATGTAAGTCAATGGAACCAGACGTCTTATGTCATATATATTGTATATACCATCAATGAGTGTATATATCATATATATCATATACAGTCAATAGGTGTATGCATCATATATATCATACACAGTCAGTAAGTGTATACATCATGTATATCATATATACAGTCAATGAGTGTTTATGCCATATATATCGTATATACCATCAGTGAGTGTATATATCATATCATATACAGTCAATGAGTGTTTACATCATGTGTCATACATATATATATATATATATATATATATACCCTTAATTAGTGTATATATCATATATATCATATGCAGTAAATGAGTGTATATATCATATATACAGTCAATGAGTGTCTACGTCATATGTGTAATATATATATATATATGATATCTTTTTTTTTGCAGTAATAATGCTAAAAGTATCACAAGATCTCAAGCAATGAAAATAGCTTAGAACATTTAAGGCTTCCATACTTTAATCCTTAGTATTAAACAGGCTGATTTTGCTACCGAAATACGTAAATGAACTCTGTTCTGATTGGCTGCCTCCTTCAGAAAGCATTCCAGGCTGAAACACTCTTTATAACCTCACTGGGAGTGGGCGGAGCTAATCGGAATAGGGCGTCCATATGTAAATATATTGGGAAGCAAATGAACTGTATGGACGAATTTAACGTGTTTGAGCACGTAAGCAGTTTATATACTGGATCAGAGTTTTTTATTATATACTTATCTCTAGTTCTTATGTCATGTAGAGTATGTCATAGCTATCTAGAGTCTTTTACTGTAATATGTAGGAATTCTGCAGAAATCTTATAAAAATATATGTATGATTGCAGTTATAGTATGGTTTTCCTTAAGAGAGCACTACAGGAATATCATATGAGGTGAAAATATTATAGGTTATCATTCAGCTCCACTGAAATGACGGCAGATATTCTCTTGTAAGGGATGAAACAAGCGTATCTGTTGGTGTGCATGACTTCACAGCCATAGCCAAGTGTGTAAGTGTGTCACTGAGCGCTGTGGGAGAAACGGCTGTGTTCGGGCTGCCGGGGTCCGCGCTGCAGAGTGCAGTCAATATCGACCTCTTTTTCCTCTTGCTTTACTCATACAGTTTCGATTAAATGCTCAGATTCATTTCGGCACGAGTTGGTGTCACCAGTGAAATGAGCCTCCTCAGGCCGTATAGTGAGATTTTGCCACCAGCGCTGGTCAAGTAACACAGGGTAACACAGGGAGCAAGCTGTACTAAAGCAGGATCAGCACCTTCTCCTTCCTCCAGCCCTCAAAGTAGCCTATATTTGTCTCGGCGTGTAGCTCTGAAATATTGAACAGCATTTTTTTTTTTATTAAACCTGGACATTTGTCCCAGCGGAAGCCTTTAGAAAGCAGCTGTAGTTGGCTGAGACTTGTGTGTGGGTGGCCAAGATGGACTCGAAGACATATCACGGTGTTTTCTGGACAGTAACGATTATTTTCAGTCATTTTTTCCAATTCTATGAACAAGATTGGATCCTCGATAACAAAAATATGGTAGAATTTGTAGAATGTATAACGGTGCAGTCAGTAGAAACCTCAGATCTCCAAAATGGTAACTTTACAGGAGAAGGAAAAAACTTACTTTGCTTTTAATGGAAGTCAATGGAACCAGACGTCTTTCCAAGTCATTCTGGGGCGTTTCTTTTGGTCCTTTCGTCATAAAATTTGAACACAGCGCAAAGGAAAGCAGGCATTTTGAAAAAATGTCGAAACCTGAAAAACCAAAAAATGAAAAACAGAAACGTAGATTTCTGTCATTTGACACGTAGATTTCGTCATTTGAGCATGGGTGTGGCCATAGCATAGGCCACGCCCCCTGCCTGCTCATCTTACTCTGATAGGATGCTAGGATGCACCAAGATGTATACTTAGATGAGAAGCACCACATCAGCCTGATTCATAACTCACTCGCTCATGTTTAGCAGGCTGTAGGTTGTCCACAAGGGGGCGCCTTTAGCAATCAAATCAGGTTTTGGTGGTTTATTTTATAAAGTGATGGAAAAAACGGCAGCACTCACAAAGCTCCGGTTCTACGCTGAACCCTGTTTATCGGACTCTGTTTCTGTGGTTTTCGACTTTGGTGTTTTGCTTCACGCCTTTTTGAATTGTGTTTGCCTTTTTCTGTCTTTGTTACGTTTTTGTCTGTAATTTGACTACAAGTAATGTGTTGTATTCAAGCTAGTAAAGCCCAATTTCCTGATTTTACTCACAATCGTCTGGCCAGTTCTGTCTTATTACAAGTACTTTTTTGATTGGTGTTATGTAAATAGGTAGCTAAACCTTTTGTTTACAAGTTTAAAGCGCCAGTTTGTTAATAATATTATGACTCTGGCTAATATATTATTTCCAATAGTGATGCCATTGCTGAGGCCTTCCATAATAGACCCCCCCCATGTGGTATGCTAAATATTAATTTGATTAATTGGCCCTTATTAGTCCCACAACGGGGAAATTTTGCCTCCGCATTTTAACGTGCAGTGAAACACCACATACACACTAGGGGACAGTGGTGAGCAGCCCTATCCACAGCACCCAGGGAGCGGTTGGGGGTTAGGTGCCTTGTTCAAAGGGCACTTCAGTGACTTACTCTCAGCTCAGGGGATCAAACCGGTGACCTTCCCAGCCCATGACTGCCCCACAATATATAAGCCACCAGGGGTGCAACAATGCGATGCATTATTTTGTGTTATATCGTAACAGATCATAACGTATCATAACAGGGACGTAACAATGCATTATGATGTCACAATTGCTAGAACACCAGAGTTCACAAACGGTCGTTACTAAGCAACACCTCGCTCCAGCGCTCCTCCGGCCCCCCAGCTCTAGTGCTATTTAATGTCACGAACTGAAATAAAATCAAATGTACAGTTTAGTAGCAGCAATATAGGTTATGAAATATAAGCTATGACATGTACAGTTGTACACATTTCCATATATGCAGTGAGCTTGAGGTATTATATGTTATTATAAAAGTTACAGATAAAACAAGGTATGGTAGAAGATGTCCAAGATGTCAATCCACAAGATTGTAGTCATCATTTTTCTACGTTAGAATTTTGATCCCATTATAACAAAATATACCATTAGAAACATGAGCATGTGTTCAAATCACGTATTCGGAGAAAATGAGTGGCTAACAAAACCGCCTCACACTTTGCCGCTGTCGCTCCAGTATTGTTGTTACCATGGCAACGTTTACACGCATGCTGCTGTCAGTAGCATTAACGTTCCACCAGTTACCCACGTTGAGCGTTTGAGACGCTCAGAGCGAGGCCGAGTGGTTTGGTGTGAAACGGTTGACTGTGGAGACTCAGATTGCTTTACAGTGGCGGTGATTGGAAACATAGGTTGCCGCGACGACGTGTTGTTGATAGTATCCTGAGTATATTTTTAAAAATAGGTTTTTGAACAAAATCTTCTCAAAACTAGAGTAAAACAGCGTCTCGGTCATCAGGCAGTGAATTCAGAACCAGCTCATGTAGGAACTTTCTGTGACGGAGCTTTTAGAGGGGGACGTCTGGTTCCCATCACCACCACTGTGAACGGTTCTGACTCTGTAAGTTTCTCTAGAACGGAGCGTTTCGCACCAAACCGCTCTGAACGACTCTGTTTACATCTCAACCACTTAATTATACAGAAATTTGAAAATGTTGGTGGAATTCCCCTTTAACGTCAGGTTCTACATTTGACCTCATGCAACCTGCTTTAATTGGTTTTGTGTTATGATGCCCTACAAGCAACTCTGTGATACTTCAGTCTAAGTTTGTTCCAGAATCTGGTTCACCTTGTTTGGGCTGATATATATATGTGTATATATTAGTAGGACAGTGTAATGTGTTCAGTTCTGTTCAGCTGTTCTTCTCCTCCTTCAGAGAGGTAGACCTGCTAGCTCGTTACTCATAGACGAGGTCCATAAAGCCTAATGGCCTTTTAAAATGTTAATGTTGTATGAATAACTACATCATGCACTGATCGTTGCGTCTGCTTGTGGTTCATTATCCCATCAGCAGGCTTTAATGGGGTCAGCAGTGATTTAAGCGCGATTTTAAAGCTGTTAATTGTTCTATTGAGAACAAAGCTGTTCTGCTGAGTTTCTATGTCATGCTGCAGTTTTACACACGCAGGTCCACTACAGTTTAGATCGCTGCACTTACTCTCCACACGTTTAAAGGGGAATTCCACCAATCTGAGACATTAGAGTCCTAACTGTTCACAGTGGTGGTGATAGGAACCGGACGTCCAACTGTAAAAGCTCCCTCGGGCACTGCTTGATGTCTGACGCGTTGTTTTATGATAGTTTTTGCACTAAAAGCTATTTTTTTTAAATACATTCATGGTGCAGGAGGTGCATGCAGGCCTGCCCGGTACATTGATGACCCACAGCTTCATCAGTATCAGAGCAAAAATTCACAGATAGCATTAAATAATTAATTAGCAGCTCTTTTTTGATCGTGGCATTGCCAGGACAGGCTGAACTGATATGACTGAGTATTTTTCTATGAAGAGAACGGATTAAAATGTTGAAAAATAAGACATAATTAACAGAAACTACATTTTTTTAGCTGCACCCGCCCACCCCGCCCGGTGCTACAGTATATTATATTATATAAGTGTGAGTTTCTGTTGTTTATTTGAGTAAGACGGTTGATATTTGACAGTAAAAGCAGCCAGTAAAGCACTGTTTAACCCCTTAAATGGCCAGGGCCCACCAGCAGGCCTAAAGTCTTAATACCACTTCTATAATCTCAGAATAGCTCAGCGAGTTCGCACTGAAGCCCCCGTAGTTACTGAATAATGAGCCTTAGTATGTAATAAGCCTGGGATTTTAAAGGGGTTAAGCAAGTCTTAAGACTATAACATTAAAATTGTAAATATAAATGTAAAATTACGCTGGCTGATAATATTGGATTTCAGAAGTTTTAGTCCCATAACATCCGTGTCAATCACAACATTTTCAAAATCCAATGTTGATCCCCTTCCAAGTTTAGCCCATTCAGGAGCTCATTTACATATATTGCTCTTCGGGAAAAAAGCCAGTGTAGTTCTAAGAAATAAAGAGAGGTTGGAAAATGGTTTGGATAATGAATCAGGGCTGTTTTTGGTAAATAAAACCACACAAATGTCATAAGAATGCATAAAATAGTAGTAAGTACAAAAATATACGTATAAAATACAGGAAAAATGTAGGAAATGGGCCCTCTAACATATATTTGAGCTTGCATGCATCAATTTTACAGTCTGCTGCGGTTTTCCCATTCCTAGCAACTCCCCCAAACCTGCTTAGACTACGGATCTTAGACTAGACTATGGACCAGTGATGTATCTAGGACTTCCAGAGGGACTAGAGTGGCTAAAATAGTCTCACCTGTTGCTGGGCATTGTTGAAAATGTTCTGATGCTGATACCAGCATTGGTACCTTGATTTTGATGCTGATTCCTGAACCATATATATATATATATATATTTTTTTTTTTTTTATTTAGTTTATTTATAATTACATCATTTATTATTTTACAGTCAGTATTGCTGTGTTCACATTACGAGCCTCGTTGCTCAAATCCGATCTCTCTGACTCGATGGTTCACCCTCGTTTAGGTCAGCGATTCAAATCCTTCAAGTCATTAATGTGATGAACCGACATCCTGAAATGACCCTCATGAGCTCCTCCTGCTCAGTGACGTCACGTGACTGAATCACCGCATCATCCGCACAAACTAACGAGCAGAACGAGCTTCGCTGAGAAGATCATTAACTCTGATCAGCTCTCAGCTTCATTATTAGAGCCAGACGGAGGAGGAAAAGGTGAGATGAGCTGCTTTTCCACCGTTCACAGGCTTTAACGTCTGTGCGGCGCTGCTGCCAGAGTAACTCTGAATGTTGGTCACGCGCAGTGGAAATAAAGCACATGGATTCCGATCTGAGCGTCACATTAAGGTCACATGGCCACGAATCGGACACGTATCCGATCCAGGACCACGTGAAAGTGTCTCAGGTCGAATTTAAAAAGATCAGATTTGCGTCCACACAGCCCTGAAAACATCAGATCTGAGTCACATTAGGGCAAAAAATCTGATTTGTGCCACTTCAGCCTGGTAATGTGAACGTAGCTTCGCTGCTGTCAAGACAAAACCTTGTATCTCCATTTTTTCCATTTTCCAGGTTTTGACATAATTTGAAAAATACCTATTGCCCTTTACATTGTGTGTAAATTTAATGATGAATGGACCAAAAGAAACGGCCCAGAATGACTTAGTCAAAATTCTGGTTCCATTGACTTCCATTAAAAGTGAAGTACGTTTTTTCCTTCTCCTGTAAAGTTTCCATTTTGGAGATACAAGATTTTGTTCTGACAACAGCGCTATATTTACTGACTACAGGCTAATCAAGAAGTACTGTTGTAAATGCACAACAGAGTGCAATGTAGAGAGATGATCAGCCAATCAGCAGCTTCGATTTTAGAATAAGCATTCTTATTGGCTCACAAATGCTTATAAGCCCGAATATGTAGGTATTTAAACTACAGACCACAAAACTGAGGAATTTTTATACGCATTCTTAGTCCCACCCATTAGAAAACCTGATGAACTGATCGTTCCAGTTCCTAAGTATGGTGGTTAATTAAACCTTCGATCCAGCTCCTGAACTCGCTAGCTTGGATTTATCTTCTAGATTTCACAGAAAATCCAATTTTCTGTTGGCTTGTATAGTTTTTAACCAAAATGGAAGAATGAAGTGAGAGTGTTACTAAATAATATGAGAAGCGTGATGATTTTAAAGTGAGCTAAAAGTTCCCCGAAGGCAGTAAAGGTTTTGAAAAGGTTAGAATAATTTTATTTTGTGTATTTGTTGGAATTATTCAGGTGCCTTGATTCATCCACGTGGTCAGGATTCCCACAGTGGCAATTTGACTTGAGGTTCATTAGCATATTGTAACCAATATAGTACATCGTGCAGCTCTAGTATGTACACATGACTGTTGACGAACCCTGTCAGCTTGGCAGATATTGTGGTTTGGAAGCGGGTTTGGTCCAGATCTGTGATTCAGTGCCTGTCATGTGAGAGCTAACTCACATTTCCACCGTGCAACACCGCACGCTATTGTGAGAACGAGCTGACACAACTCATCATGTCTGCTGTTTGGGAGTGCGCGTGTTGACTGCAGTGGAGCTCAGAGACTTCGCTCTAAACAGCGGCTAAACGTGTTTTAATTCATCACGCATCTGTACACACGCCGCTGAAGGCCCCATCCAGCAGCTCCTCGGTTAGCTTGACTTATAGGAAGAGTTCGGTCAAGAATCGGTTCCTCCCTCACGTCAGCAGTCAGGTGTGCGGTGATTAAGGCTGGCTTTACATTCTGGGGCCTCCTGCAACTTTAGTTGCTTGAAACCTGCATGAAACTTAATTGCACTCGAGTTGCATAACACAAAGCCACCTGCAACTCACTTGAAACTTGACTGGTTTTTGCACGGTGAAACTCTCGTGCAACTAGTTCCGTGTTTTGAGTTGCAACATGATATCACAACCTGACAGTTACACAGAGCGACTACAAAATAATCTGAGTTGCATGCAACACACTGAGTTGCCCCACTCCCATATGAGCAGCTTGTATTGTTGATGCACCATATCGCTCTCCCTATAAAGTGTTTTTCTACAGTCTCGTTGCTTTTCTCTTTCTATGTTGCTCCCCGTCCTGCCATTGCAAGTAAACCAGTCCGTCTGTGTGTGTAATTTGGCTGTCCCTTGTCTCTGTACTTAACCTACTTTCCCCTCTCTCGTCTTCTCGTCTCTCGTTATTCCTCTCTAGGCTTCCTGCTGCACCTACACTTGTGTTTCTTTTGTTTATTCAAGTTGAGGTGAAATCATTTAAGATTTTATGCTTTTTTTCAGGTCATAATTTACTTTAGATTATTATGTGCAATACACAGGAAGGTGTATAATATTTTTTCTATGTCTGTCCATTAGTTTTTGTAAACGATTGGAATGTTGAAATTGATTGTAATTGATTTTTTTTTTAAAGTATGCTCTCATTTTTTGGCAAAAAACTATATATAAAAAAGAAAGTGTATGTGCTATAGTGTTTTTATTGTCTGTATTGTCTGTATACAGTGTAAATCCTCCAGTTACATTTGTATATTCGTCATCATCATTAAAAAGCATCCTGAATCGTTTCTGAAAGAATCGCAATCAAACAAAATTTCCATGGAAATTTGCAGCCATGCTAATTATAAATGTATTTCTATCTTTCTGTAGGATAAAGGTGGTCACCAGGGCCGGCAGTTGCCATGGCGACGGTGCCCAGCTACAGCCCGTCAATATGGGTGCGGATGTGCCATGCCCTCCCGCGCTTTGACCTGACCATGCAGATGCGGGACAACGTCTTCACTCCGGACAGCTGGGAGTACCAACAGGTTCGTTTACACTGGCTGTGTTTACATGCAGAGATTCTGCCAATCCGACTGAACACATTCCGATTATAGATTAAGACTGAGGTGTTTATTCTCACTCTACTCAACACTCTGATGGAAAATCTCTGTTTACATGCTCACTACAAGTAATCCGACCCAAAATTACACGCACATGCGTGGAGAACCACTTAGAGTAAACGTTACCATGACAGCGAGCATCGTGTGAGTCCAGTCAGAGTGAGATGAGCAGCAGTGAGCAGTGATTGTGTTTCTACTTACTTTAAAATGACGTCAGACTCAGGAAAACGTCCTTCACATGTTCTTATTAAAGACGGCAGAGAGGAACCAGAGCATGAACTTCGTCTCCTCTGCAGGTGCACATGCAGAACGGACTTAAACTTTCCGATAAGGAATGTAATCGGATACAGGCGTTTACAGATATTATTCTTCTATTCAAGGGATTATTTACAGGATTACCCACCTTGTCCAGTGTTCAGATGTAAACAAAGTTATTCAGAGCGGTTTGGTGTGAAAAGCTCTGTTCTAGATAAACTAACCGCGTCAGAACTGCTCACAGTGGTGGTGATGGGAACCAGACGTCCCTCTAAAAGCTCCTACAGAAAGTTCCTACATGAACTGGTTCTGAATTCACTGCCTGATGACTGAGACGCTGTTTTATGATAGTTTAGAGAACTCCAACTCCATTCATGGTGGAGGGAGACATGCAGGGCGCTGTGCGGCAAAATAGTCCCCAAAGAAAACTCATTATTCCAGATTTTCCACTGTTTTCCATCATCAGCATTCCATATAAGCTCAGAAGACTCGTGTAGGTTCTCTGGTGGTCCTGGATGGTCAATAAAGTGTCTATATCTGTGTTGTAGTCATGGCGACGCCTGGTTCCCATCACCACCACTGTGAAGACGTCTGAACCGTTTCACACCAAACCCACTGAATTACACTTCACACACTGGATTATGCAGGAAATTCTGTGAAATTCTCCTTTAATATGAGTCGATTTGTTGTTAGCCAAATGATGTATCGGCTGGCCTCTAATTAGAGCCTCTCTTTTTCACTCCTTCCTCCACTTTCTCTTTCTTTCCCTCTATCAGACGCAATTTTCACACCCGACAGCTGGTAGCGGTGGGTAGACTCGTCATGTGGAGAAACACTTACAGGCTATTTCCGTCTCTATGTCTATTTTTCTCCCAAAGTAGTTCATTTTGCCTTCTTCGTTTGGTTTAGATTTGAGCGCAGTACCGGACCAGAATCACAGCGCTGACTCTACCTCTCTCTCCCTGTCTGTCTCTCTCTCTCTCTCTCTCTCTATGTAAGAGAAGAAAAAGCTCTCTTGCTTTCAATGATGAGATTTGTTGAGTCATAATTTAATCTATATTTCCTACTATGAAACTAATGCTCTAAGGCTCTTGGCTCGTAGCAGGTGTGTGGTATGTTTAAGAGCAGAGATGCTGTAGACACAATGTATATTATGACAGTAGGCCATTTGCCGTCTGGAGAGAATCATCTCATTTCCTCAGAGATGGAGAGAAAGTAGTCTAGCGTTTCACAAGCTGTATATATCCTGCACTTATATGGTTGCAGAATGCACACATAATGGAATCATTTTTATTATATGGGCACATCTCAGCTTCTACCGTGTAAAAGGATAATAGGCGACTTTTAAGCTAATACAAATGTTATTTGCCGCTTAATAACTCATTAGACACAAGCTAAAATGCTAGCCTTGAGATATGGCCAGAGCCGGTTTATGAGGAGCCTGGCCACTTCCTATTTCCCCTGTTATATCAAAATCAGGACTGCTAAACAGCAGAGGGCGCCCCCGAGTGAGTCCTCAATGAATGGGAGTGAATGGAGCTCAACGACTAAAACCTAAAATTTAAAATAGTTTCTAGTCCTTACCCGGAATGTTTCTTTAATTTTAGAAAGTAGAAGAATGTGTTTCACTAAAAAAGCAAAGAAATCTTACCAATATTTTACCTTTTTCCTACAGCAAACAGGTTTTGGGCAGCAGGAGGCGGGCTCTGCTGCAAGAGCATGATGATTGATTGGTGAGCGGAGCAGCTCATTGGCTGTTCATGCTCACTGATGTCATGAACATACATGAGGCACCGTTTTAAACTCCTATAACCTAAAAATATAACAGTGGGTTAAAATGTTTTATGCTGTTCTGTGTTCAGGGAATGACTGCATTATTTTACTATTTTTATTTTACAAATTTTAAGCATTTATAAACTATGACTTTGCTCAAGCTCCAGCACCCCCCCGCGACCCTGACGGAGAAGCGGCTTAGAAAATGGATGGATGGATGGATGGGACTTTGCTCAAATGCTCCATATCAACCCATTCATTTTGGACTCACTCGGGAGCGCCCTCTAGTGTTTGAGAAAACTGGAAGACATTGCAGAGCGGGAATTCTCCTCTCTGCTAGGTCTCTGATATGGCACTATCCACCTCACCCTCTAGCCCCAAGTTAGCACTAACCACCTGTCTGATACACCAGCAATACAAGAATACACTTGTTTAACATGCTAGCTACTTGTGTACATTAGCCACGTTTCTAACGCATTAGCTACTATAGACTACAGTCTAATACGCTAATCACACATTTATCATACATGAGTGACTAGTACAAACCCAATTCCAGTGAAGTTTGGACGTTGTGTAAAACATAAATAAAAACAGAATACGATGATTTGCAAATCCTTTTCAACCGATATTCAGTTGAATACACTACAAAGACGAGATATTTAATGTTCAAACTGATAAACTTTGTTGTTTTTCGCAAATATTCACTCATTTTGAATTTGATGCCTGCAACATGTTCCAAAGAAGTTGGGACAGGGGCAACAAAACACTGGGAAAGTTGAGGAATGCTCAAAAAACACCTGTTTGGAACATTCCACAGGTGAGCAGGTTAATTGGAAACAGGTGAGCGTCATGATTGACAAGTGTTTTCACGACAACACATTTTTGTATCAGAATCTGAAGTTTGCAGAAACATTCGTTTTATTTACATGTGAAATTCATCTGACTTTTCTATTTAAGTCATACACGTCACCCCTGGGCTGATTCTGGCTTTCATGCGCAAGTGTTGGTTGACTACTGGCCAGATTTCAGCCATGTGGCCCAGAAAGGCCCAGATGCCTTGCTGCTGTGTGTGCTTTTGCCTTATGTCTATATTTTTGGGTCCAGTCTGGCATAAATGTTGTGGTCCAACATTGTAGTTGGTTCAGTTCTGGGCCACATTCATTAGCTCTACTCACTGCATGGGTCAGACCAGACCTGGGCCAAGAAGCCAGCTGTGTGCTGGGCCAAACAAAGGCAAGGCAAATTTTGCTAACTGGGACTAGTTCAGTACTCCAAGCCACACACCCAACACCAACCACTCATCTAATTTTCTAGTCACTTGTCTAGTATGCTGGCCAGTTGTTTAATGCTTTAGCCATTAGACTTATGTGCTAGATGAATGGTGTATTAGTGTATTAGTGTATTAGAAAAGTGCCTAATGTACACAGATAGCAAGCCTATTAGACAAGTGTGGCTAAATGTGAGCCTTTGCATTTACAACACTGTGTTTGCAAATTGCATTGGAATTCACTCTCTTTGTGGTCTTGGTCGTTTACTGCGTAGTTCATGACCCAAAACTTCGGAGTAGCTGTGCCTCAAATATCACAGCTTATCCATCTCACAATTTCTCTCCGCTCACATCCACTCAGCAGAGTCGGTGACCTCCGCTGAGGCTGAGTTTGAGAGGGATGTGGAGCTGTGGCTGCTGATCTGGATTGAGACGCAGTGTTGCGGAACAGCGTGACAATTGAATCTGCAGTGCATTATGGGATTTAAAATAAAAAAAAAAAAACCCCAAAAAACAGACTCATTTTACCAGATAGGAAGAGATGCTTTCCAGTGGCCTTATGGGTTTTGACTGTGTTTGTTAATTGTTATTGTGCTATTGGTCTTTGCACTGCAGATGTTTTTGTTGTGTGTGGTGAGAATTCGGACCCATCACACCTCCATATGCGCTTCTGTGGGTGTTTAGAGGTGTCACGGTGTTCATGTAATCTAACAAAAAGAAATGATTTACACATGATTATGTAGCCCTGCTGTAGGTACACATGCAGAATGCTTTTTGGTGTTGAAATAATCAAGGATGTCCCTGAAAAAGACACTGTCTAGAAGGCAGCACATCGCTGCTGTTGGAAGACAACCTCGCATCTCTACTTTGGTCGTTTTTCAGTTTTTGACACAATGTGAAAATGTCTGTTGCTCTTTTCATTGTGTGTCACAATGATGATGAATGGACCAAAAGAAATGTCCGGAAAATGTCTGGTTCCATTGACTTATGTTAAAAGTAAAGTATGTTTTTTCCTTCTCCTTTAAAGCTATCATTTTGGAGATACGAGGTTTTCTTCTGACAACAGCGATGTGTTGCTACAACATGAGGGTTAACGTTGCCTTCACATATGTGCAAGTTACCTACTAATACAGCCCCAGACTCTGGATTCTGAACTTTACACTGGTAACAATCTGGATGGGCCTTTTCTTCTCTGGCCAGGAAAACACAATGTTCATTATTTTCATAAACATAAATCTGAAAGTTTTACTTGTCAGACCACGATACACATTTACACTGTAAATCAGTCCATTCCAGGTCAGTTTGAGACTGGCGTCATTTCTGGATGTTGATGATGTATGACTTCTGCTGTACAGTCTTACAACGAAAAGTGTTTATTGGCGGTGGTTTGTCAAAGTATTCCTGAGTTCATGTGGTGATATCCATCACAGAAGTATGCCAGACAATAGAGATTTCTCCGGATTTCATGAATCTTTTTGATGATGTTAAGCAGTGTAGAGGGTCAAATACCTAAAATCCTTGCAATCCCACACTGAGGAACATTGTTCTGAACCTGTTGGATTATTTGCTGGGGCATGTTTTGGCAAAGCCTCTACTCATCCATGCTCATAAAGAACTTGGCTTTTCCTGGATACTACTTTAATACCCAAGCATGATTACATCACCTGTTAAAGACAACATTGCTAGCTTTTTATTGCTCCTGTCCCAGCTGTTTTGAAATGTGTTGCAGGCATCAATTTCAGAGTGAGCGTACATTTATAAAAAAAAAAAGAAAAAAGAAAAAAGCTGATTAGGTAAAGCTTTAAATACACTCTATGGCCAAAAATATGTGGATGCCTGACCATCACACCTATATGAGTTTGTTGGAAAACCATGGGCATTAATATGGAGTTTGTGGCCATAACAGTGTCCACTGTTCTGGGAAGTTTCTGTGGGAATTTGTGTCCATTCAGTGAAAAAGAGCATTTGTAAGTCTGGCTCACAATCTACATTCCAGTTCATCCCAAAGGTGTTCATTGGGATTGTGTTCAGGGCTCTGTGTGGACCATTGGAGTTCCTCCACAGCAAACTCACCAAACTATGTCTTTATGGAGCTGCTTTGTTCACAGGGACTTAGTCATGCCGGAACAGGAGAGGGTATTCCCCAAACTGCTGACACAAAGCTGGAAGCAGATAATTGTGTAAAACGTCTTTGTGAGCTGTAGCTTTAACTTCACCCTTCACTGGAACTAAGGCCCCAACTCATTATGCCTCCTCCACCAAACTTTACTGTTGGAGCAATGCGTTCTAGTAGGTAACATTCTCCTGGCATCCACCAAACCCAGATTCATCATCAGATTGCCAGATGGTGAAGTGTGATTCATCACTCCAGAGAACACGTTTCCACGGCTCCAGAGTCAATGTGCTTTACACCACTCCAGTTGATGCTTGACATTGTGGATAATGATCTTAGGCTTCTCCGCAGCTGCTCAGCCATGGAAACCCATTTAACATAGTTCTTGTGCGGAAGTTGCTTCCTGAGGTAGTTTGGAACTCCTTAGTGAGTGATACAACAGAGGATAGGAGATTTGTATGCTTTCATTTCACAAAAATAGCACTTACAGTTGGCTAGGGCAGACCTAGCAGGGCAAAAATTTCACAGACTGACTTGTGGCAAATGTGGCATCTAATAACAGTGCTATGTTTAAATAATGGCCATCATTCTGATTGGACTGAGCTCTTGAGTACGACCCATTCTGTGGAGATTGCATGGCTATGTATTTGGTTTTATACACCTGTTAGCAGTTGGGGTGGCTGAAACCCCTGAACCCAATAATGGCTTTTGGCCATGCAGAGAATTTATTTGGAGTTGTGGTTTGAATCTGGGCTTTCTTATACGCTTGACAGCCCAAACAGTATTTAGTATTTAGCATTTGTACATTTCTATAGAAATATATATGAATGACTCTTTGATCCAGTATGTGCTGTAAGGCTTTCAGTCACATGAATCCATCGCATATTAATTAACTGGCTGTAAATGAAACACAACTGCACTTATTGAAAATAAACATACAGAGAATGTATTCTCTCTGAAAGAGGGAGAGCAGGAGAGAAAGAAAAACAGTGCTGGATGTAAAAGGGGAGCTGGACAAGTGCTGGATAGAGGAGAAAAGAGGGAGCCCTGTGTAAAAGAGACGGGGGGCAAGAAAGGGGTAGAGAGAATGAGAGAAAGAAAAGAGAGAGAGAAGCAGTGAATGTATTTAAGTAGGTCACAGATTATTAATAGAGATCCAGTGGCGTGGAGAGAAAGAAAGAGAGGGGAAAGCAAGCGAGAGAGAGAGAGAGAGAGAGCGGGAGGGATGAGTGTGGAAGACAGAGGGGGGAATGGATGGGTGGGGGATGGGAGGATAGACACCGATGCAGAGAGAGAGAGAGAGAGAGAGAGGCAGATGGACACAGATGATAGTGCAGATATGTGATGTATGAATATGTGAACTGTTTATCGTGCCTCTGCGTTCGCTTGACAGCGTGAAGCCGAGAGTGCGTCGTAATTACATGTGTCCTCTCCTTCATTCTGATTGGACGAGAGCGTTCTGTGGCAGCCAGCGAGATCACACAGACAGGCACCAATTTACATAATGCTGAACTCCACGGGAGCGTTCTCCTGCCTTGCTATATTGTGGCCTACATTCACCGTTCACTACATATGAAACATCGCTGAGGTTCAACACGGCACTGTCGGCATCCATAGTTTGGAAGGAGGTTTTAAAGATTAAGTGACCCTTATTAGTCCCACAACGGGGAAATTCCACCTCCGCATTTAACCCATCCGTGCAGTGAAACACCACATACACACTAGTGAGCACACACACACTAGGGGGCAGTGAGCACACTTGCCCGGAGTGGTGGGCAGCCCTATCCACAGTGCCCGGGGAGCAGTTGGGGGTTAGGTGTCTTGCTCAAGGGCACCTCAGTCATGGACTGTCGGCTCTGGGGATCAAACCGGGGACCTTCCGGTCACAGGGCCAGTTCCCTAACCTCCAGCCCACGACTGCCCCAAAAGGAATCGGATAAATCAAATTGACCAGATTTTCCACTCACCCCCAGATGTAGTTGATCAGCCAAGAGTCCAGATTTTGCTTCTTTAGTTTAGAAGTGGCACTAACGTTGCTAACAAACACTAGAACTCAATAGTCACCCAAGTCATTTGTGTAGAAATGTGTCCGTAACTTCTCTCTCAGTTCTTAATTAAGGTGGTGCAGACTTGTCAGTGTGGTCTATGACTTACTCTGGGCTATAAAAATGATGGGCATCGTCACAAATACTGATTCTGGAACTGCAGTCTGACTCGGGAGGTTGTTTGTAAATGTAGACCCTGTTGTCTAAAGTTGGCATTCATATTTACAGCTCACGGTAAGTCATTCTGTGTCCTAAACCACGGGATCAAGCCTCTGTCACGTTCAAGAGTTTTTGGTGAGAAACGATTTGGGTGACTATTGAGTTCTATTGTTTGTTAGCAATGTTAGCCTCACCACTCCAGCTGTAAACTAAAACTGCAAAATATGGACTCCGGCTGATCCACTACGTCTAAGGTAAGTGGAAACTACCAGTGTGTGTACGTGTACTCAGTGATCTGATAAGTGCAGAAAAAACAGATTAATATGATTAATGCGTTTACATAAACTTGAGTTATGAGATAATGGGATAACTCGGAGTCTACATGAGTCGGACAGCACAGTGGGTATACTGGTGTAGTGACAGTCGTGGGCTGGAGGTCAGGGAACTGGCCCTGTGACCGGAAGGTTGCTGGTTTGATCCACTCGGCTGACAGTCCTGAGGTGTCCTTGAGCAAGACACCTAACCCTCAATTGCTCCCTGGGCGCTGTGGATAGGGTTGCCCACTGCTCCGGGCAAGTGTGTTCACTGCCCCCTAGTGTGTGTGTATTCACTAGTGTGTATGTGGTGTTTCACTTCACGGATGGGTTAAATGTGGAGGTCCCCCGTTTGTGGGACTATCAGTGTAGTGGGTAACACCTCTGCCTTCTATGCTGTAGACTGGGGTCAGTCTCCGGCCTGGGTAAGCACCTTACGATATACCAATAGGCAAGACTCCTAACAATAGCTCTGCCTACCTGTGTAAGTAATGATGAGATTGTAAATCACTCTGGATAAGAGTGTCTGCCAAATGCCATAAATGTAATCAGATTTCTGCTTTATAACTCGCTTATTTCCAGTACCGCCATCTGTTTTCACACATGACTGAGAGAAAGGAAAGAAATCAGAGTAAGAGTTCACAGCACTGAGAAATCTGATTACTGAGCTAAAATCCAGCCTCTTAATCAGATTCCTTAATCGGATTTCTAGACCTTACTCCGATCTAAGAACTGAGATTGTGCTGTTTACATGACCATTTGAATAATCAGATACCTGCAGAAATCCGATAATGACAGAATTATAGAGTGCATGTAAACACAGTCCGTCACAGCGATTAAAGGACTGATACCGTGGAATTTTTTCCCAAAGTACTGTATTATGTAAACAAAGTTTTCCAAAAATGCAAACTCCACTACCCCACTGCCCTTATATGGACACTAAACTGCATAAGGAGCCAATTATGAATGACTGTTTTTGTGATGTCACCAAATTCAAACATATTTACATAAATCCTCCGATGCCTAAAGGAATTTCGCCCATTTAGGCTGAAATTAGGAGTTTTTTTTTTAGCTTCAACTGCTTTGAATGAGGCACTGTACCGGACGGCTAATCAGAACAGAGCTCATTTACATACATCAGTCTTAAAGGCACAGTAACACAAACAGCCTGTGTGAAGACGTGAGATCCGTTTAACATATCGCTGCTGTCGGAAACAAAACCTCGTATCTCCTTTTTTGGTGTTTTTCAGTTTTTTGAGATAATTTGATAATGCCTGTTGCTCTTTACATCGTCTGTAAATTTCATGATGAATGGACCAAATGAAACGACCCAAAATGACTTGGAAAGACGTCTGGTTCCATTGACTTCCATTAAAAGTAAAGTAGGTTTTTTCCTTCTCCTGTAAAGTGACCGGTTTGGAGATACGAGGTTTTCTTCCAGCAACGGTGAGATGATACATTCGTCATTTGTTCATTTGTTCTCCTTTCTAATTTCATCCTTTCTCTCCTTCGTTCTCTCTCAGACCCTGCTGGTTCTCTCCAGTCTTTCGGCCATCGCTCTTGTCCTGTCACTCCTCGTCGTCCTCTCCTTCCTCATCCACTACTGCTGCTGTCACCGTGGCGATGCCGGCAGGGACGCGGAGGAAGAGGAGGAAGATGACGACGCCAGCGGTGGTCATGGTTACAGCGGCAAGAAGGGGCGGAGCATCTGCTGTGTCACATGGGTGTCGGTGGCCGCGGTGACGCTGTGCTGGTAATGCGTCTTACTTATTGCTGCTGTAGGATGCAGTGCCTCTGTTTACT
This sequence comes from Pygocentrus nattereri, assembly GCF_015220715.1. Lineage (NCBI taxonomy): Eukaryota > Metazoa > Chordata > Actinopteri > Characiformes > Serrasalmidae > Pygocentrus > Pygocentrus nattereri. The sequence goes on along the minus strand of NC_051213.1, from coordinate 48,740,923 downwards.
GGCAGTGATGGTACCTCCATTAAAGCGATAGTTCAGCCAAAAGTCTCATTTATACGGTTCCCCTCTTACAACAAATGTAGTCAATCAGCCTCCTGACATAACAGGATCTATAATCATCTACAATCATCTGTAATTACATCACAACATCAGAAAACCACCAGGTGGACATCGCAGGTAGTGTGATGGTTCTGTGCTAATCCTAAAACCCATTTAACCAAGAGACTTCACAGATCCATACATCACGACTTTATGTGGATCATTTTTATCATATTGTCATGAACTTGAACCATCTACACATATAATTGCAGGGCTTAAAGAAGAAGCGTCCACTTCCCTGCTGAAATAGTACAGACCAGCAAGCATTTCACGTTTTTGCTGGTCTGGCGCTGGTCTGGTACTGGTTTAACTGGTCACCCCAGCATGGTCATGCTCATTGACCAGAATACCAGCATCAAAACACAACAGACACTCACCGGCCTGTTCTTCAGTGGTCAGGACCCCCATGGACCCTCACAGAGCAGGTACTATTTGGGTGGTGGGTCATTCTCAGCACTGCAGTAACACTGACGTGGTGGTGGTGTGTTAGTGTGTGTTGTGCTGGTGCGAGTAGATCAGACACAGCAGTGCTGCTGGAGTTTTTAAACACTGTGTCCACTCACTGTCCACTCTATTAGACACTCCTACCTTTTCGGTCCACCTTGTAGATGTAAAGTCAGAGACGACAGCTCATCTGCTGCTGCTCCAGATGAGAATGATCCACCACCTGCTCTGTGAGGGTCCATGGGGGTCCTGACCACTGAAGAACAGGGTAACAGAGTATCAGAGAAACAGATGGACTACAGTCTGTAACTGTAGAACTACAGAGTGCAGCTATACAGTAAGTGGAGCTGATCAAATGGACAATGAGTGTAGAAACAAGGAGGTGGTCAGAATGTTCTGCCTGACCGGTGTACGTTCTCAGTTTTTCTTAAAGGTCGTTTAGACTTAATGTTGCATTTGTTCGGGCTTGTTGTTTAGGTATTGTTCTCACTTAATGCTGACCTCTTTATTCCCGAAAGCCAAGCGCAATGTTACGACGCAGGAACCGTCTTGTGGTCCATGCACACAAACAAAGCACAACGACATGTGTTTACTGCTTGTAACACAATATGAATAACTGTGTCAGCCATACACAAACACACACACACACACACACAGACCCCCCTCCCCCCACACCCCCCCTTCTGTGGCGTAATCTGGGTCAAACAGAGAGAAACTGGGTTGTACCATTTCTGGCGGGGTATAGGGGATTTGACTAACATCTGGCCTGAAGCTCTAATCTGACTATGTGAATATGGGAGAGATGTGTAAACACAGTTAGGGTGTTTTTTGGTGTTTTGGTGGTTTTCGATGCCACGGTTAGAGCATGAATTATTTCACAAAACCATTTCTGGGCTTTGGCTTTTAATGCTCTGCCCTGTGCTCTATATCGGCTAATGTAGGTGTCATTTAGTATGTACATGCAAACTGAATTAAACATAACCTCTCTTTCGCTCTCACTCCCTCTCAATTCAGTTCAGAGCAGCATTATTGGCATGACTGGATCAATGCAATGTTACTAAAGCATAGCATTAATTCTACAGTCAGTAGAATTAGTAGCAAGCATAACTTTAATAATGATAAAAAAAATTAAATACTAAATATATAATAAGAAGAAAATTATTAGAAACGCAAACTTTACTTTCTGAAAAAGATGTTGTCTAGAAGGCAGCATTTGTATATATCTTTCAGTATTATTGGTGCCTCCACAGGTTTGCAAGTTACTAACTAACTGGTAACAATCTGGATAATTTGTTTTTTGGCCTAGAGAACACAATGGATGGTTATTGTTTGGATTTTATTGATAACAATACCGATGCCGATACTGCTTATGGATGCTGATATTTGTCGATGGTCTTATTTGTACAAATCTCCATAATTTGGTGCAAAATACAAAGCTGTGACATAAAAAAAGATGCAAAAAGATTCAAAATGAAAAGATATGAAAACGCTGTTGTCATCTGCTTATAGATGAAAATATTAACAACCATAAGGAACACAAAATTTGCTCATGATGGCTCACACTAAGTTCAAACTTAGGCTATCTAGCCAATAGCAATTTATGCTGTGCGTGCTACCACTTTGCTTTAAATTTAGGTAGCACTTTACATATCGCTGCTCTCGGAACGAAACCTCGTATCTCCAAAATAGTAACTTTACAGGAGATGGAAAAAACCTACTTCACTTTTAATGTAAGTCAATGGAGCCAGAATTTTTTTCCAAGTAATTTTGGTCCATTCATCATAAAATCTTGACACGTCATAAAGGGCAAGTCACCTTTTCAAACATGTCCAAGAAATGAAAAACAACAAAGCTGGAGATACAAGGTTTTCTCAGACAGCAGCAATATATATTTACAAAAAAATGAAGTTGAGCAGGTAAAACATCAATATATTGTCTTTGTCCTGCTTTTGTTAGAATACACGTCAAAGGGGATTTACAAATTACTGCTTTATGTTTTGATGTGCATTTCACATACTGTCCCAACTTTTTTGATGTTTTGGAGGTTCGTAATAATAAGCAAACAAGATGTATTTAGCTTTTTACTTATTAGGTAAGGATTCTGGTAAAGATCAATAGGATACAAGTGGTAATTTTTTTTGTACACATTTTGCAGCAAGACTGTGAAATTTTTGGATTTTCTCACGATAATTTAAACTCCCTCCTCTTTCTCTGTCTCTCTCTCTCTCTCTCTCTCTCATTCTCCGTTATTGTTCCTTTCTTCGTGTTTCCGCACTCACGCAGTGTTGCCATAGGCGTTGGTTTCTACGGCAACAGCGAGGCGAACGATGGGATGTATCAGTTGACCTCGTCTCTGCTCACTGCCAATTACACACTGGCTTCCATCGATCTGCTGGTGAGAAAACAGACACACATACACTTCTGCACGTGTACACACACACACACACACACACACACACACACACACACACATTCGCATAGTGTGCTAGTGACCTCTTGGTGGAACCCACCATGGTTCCGAAAGCCAAATAAATGCATGTTGGCTGCACAGGAATTTATTTGAAATTAATGACTTTGAGAATTATGTGGTCAGTTTGTAACTTGGACTTATGTGAATGTCTCTGTGAGATAATGGCCATATTAATTTGGCCTACTTGCTGGTGCTTGGACCCCTGAGATTGCCGCTTGTAGCTATTTTTAGGGGTCCAAGCACTTACTACAGGGAGTAGTATTTTTGTTAGGATGTTGCATGACAGGGTTGGGATGAGACTGTTCCTTTAAGGGTTTGTCTTACTTCTCTTTTTGTCTTAAAACCCAATTTGGAGCACATTAAAGAGCATATTAACAGAGCATAATAATTAGTTTTTAACTAAACTAAGTTTTTAGTTTTTCAGTTTTAGTTCAACTAAACCAAGTTTCAACGAAATTTAGCTTTCAACTAAATTGAGGATAAGGAAATGGCACATAGTTTAATGTTTTGAAGAGATGAGATGGTCTATAGTTATACTTCGGATTAACATCTCACAGTATCCACATTAGTTCTTTGATTGCATCGTTATTTTGATTTTTTCCCAATCAAATGTTCTAGTACTTTGTTAAAAATCATTAGTCCCATGAGACCAAAATACTGTCAACTCACTTTTTAGCCATATGGTTTGACACACTGGACATAGGGACATATGGACCAAAGAAAATGGAACATTTCAGATTTCACGTTAATGGGTGAATGCACACGGTTAGTAAAATACAAATTTTTGTTTCCGTTGTGCAATGACAGTAAACAGCACCCACCCTATTGTACCCTATTTTATCTATTCCAACAGGTTTGGGACTCCGTGGCCGTGCTGCAGCGGTCAGTCTCTGGACCCCTGACATCTCTGGAGGACGTGTTTGGAGGGAATAAGCCAGCTCTGGTGTCCACGCGATCCTGCAGGCGTCTGTCCGAGCGCGTGATTTCCCTTCTCTCATCCCTCTCTCTGGGCCGAGGGGTCAGCTCTGTTAGCCCCGGGTCATTGGGGGCTAACGGCACTGACAGTATGGTGGGGGTATTGACCCCTGCTCCCCCTTCTATAGCGCCAACACTGACCCCTACATCCACATCCAACAGCATACCTGCACCATTCTCACCAGGGTGGGCTGCCAACACGCTCATGGTCAATGAGGACTACAGGTAAGGAATCTAGTGTGGTATCAATCCTTTGAAAGCCTAACTCTTATGCTGTAACCGAACGCCGCACCTATTTATTGTGTTTTCTCTGCTTAGGTGGCTGTCGTATGTGCTGCTTTTGCTATTGGATCTGGTGGTATGTCTCTTTATTCTGCTGGGGTTGGCCAAACAGGCCCGATGGCTCCTCATCCTGTGAGTATCGCAGAATAATGCTGTTTAGCAAAGCTGATTGATTAATTAAATATAGAGAGCTATAACTGTTCTACATTATAAGTAAGTCTTTTCTTGACAGCATGTAACAATGGGATGGAAGTAGAAATGCTGGGTTCTACAGAAACGTCCACTTTTTCATCTATTCATAGGAGTCACTGGTGTTACCGATCCTCATCGGTGTTCCTCATAATAAAGGAAACACCAGAGACGTTTTTAATGAACAATGCATTTTACAGAACATCAAACCACACGCCGTCAAACATGGAAAATCCACTAAAATTTGTCATTTAATCCATTTGTGTTCTGTTTTTTTCACAATTACCTCAGAATTAAGTCTTCAGCTAAAAGCTTCATATGAAATCCTGAGCTAAATGAGAAAATCTCTGATAACTGAAAAGATACAGTCGACTCACCATGTGCTTTTCATCATAGACCTTTAGAAAGTAGGTAAATGGAAGTGGAATGACGTCATCGGTGTGTCTTTTATTTCAAAATAAGAGTTTTTTTTGTTGTTAAGCAGTAACACCAGTGACACGACTCCTGGGGACCACAACTTTCATTATATATTTTATAACATTTATTTGGCATTTGTTTTCTTTGTGTCATTTAATTAATATATTTCAGTCATGTGAAGATTATTATAGTTATAATTGTAGAAAAACATGTTTTTGCTTGAAAATATGGCACTAGCCCTTCACACATGACTGTGAGGACGAGCACTTCTGTGGTGCCTTGAATTGTATATGATTGATTTAAATACTAATATTGCTAAATTGACAGCTGATGAAATTGTAATTGTTAAAATAACTTATTGTTTCATTTTAAAGCATAAATAAATTGTACCCTAAAAAAAACATGTTTTTTCAAATGTAATACATCTGTAAACACAATCTGGACACAAAAATGTACGTTTCCGTAGAATGACTCTGCCCTACGCAAGACTGTTCTATACAAGACGGCATAGTACATCAACTAAGTTAAGGTCAGGGATTAACATAAAACAGCAGTTTTGTTCATTTGCTGTTTATTGTTTGATGGTTCAGCCATGCATCAGATTTATACAGTTGTCCTCTATTCTCCATATTGCTATGGTATTCCAGGTGTTTGCTTCCCAGGATAGGTTGCTTTTGTTTTCTTAACTGATCCGACTTACAGTGTAAGAACAGCGATCATTCAAACAGTTTTTCCACAGGAATGAAGATGAGATGCTTAACATGATTCCTGTTAAATAATACATGATGCTTATACTGCTACTTCTTGTTCTACCACAGTCAGTATTCACTCTGTAGCCAAATATTTTTGGATGCTCCTCGTATGTCACCATCGTACAACTATGCTACAATTAAGCACTTTAGCAACCACTTTGGATACCATAACAACGACCGATTAACACCTTAGCAACCACCTGGGATACCATAGCAACAGCCAACCAACACCTTAGTAACCACCTGGGATAGCACAGCAAAGGCCTAGCAACACCTTAGCAGCCATCTGGGATACCATAGTAATGTCCACTTTAGCAACCACTTGGGATACCATATCAACAGCCTTCCAACACTGTATAACCTCCTGGGATACCATAGCAATGGCCTAGCAACAACCAGCTGGGATACCATAGCAACAGCCTACCAACACTGTATAACCACCTGGGATACCACAGTACTTGCCTAGCAACACTTTAGCAACCGCTTGGAACACTCTAACAACAACCTGTCAACACCTTAGCAACCACCTGGGATACCATAGCAACAGCCTATTGACACTTTATACCCACCTTGGATACCATAGTAACAGCCTAGCAACACCTTAGCAACCACTTGGGATAACACAGTAAA